>NC_048286.1:31529964-31800986 GCF_009762535.1 Notolabrus celidotus
GACTCAACAGAGATCCTTCATAGACACAGGGATCCATGGACACTAACATGTGGACAGAAACTTGATTTCCTGACATTTATATGAACCTGTTGCCTGAGGGAATCTGTCATTTCTTAAATGTATAAATTGATTTTACCGTCTGATTAACCGTCATAATCTCATTTATTTTAATAATAATGCATTTTATTTATAGGCGCCTTTCTTGGCACTCAAGGTCACCTTACAACATTAAAAACAAACAGAGTTTAAATAACAAACAGTAAATAAAACACAATTTAAAGAGTTTTAAGTGAATGGACAGAGGAGTTGTGGTCAGATGGAGTAAGCCAGTCTAAACAGATGAGTTTTGAGTTTGGATTTAAAATGTGGGAGTGAGTCAGTATTACAGAGGTCAGGTGGGAGAGAGTTCCAGAGCGGCTGAAGGCTCTGCTCCCCATGGTAACAAGGCGAGCAGGGGGGGAGACAGTGAGGTGGATGGAGGAGGAGGATCTGAGGGTGCGGACGGGTGTGGCAGTATGGAGGAGGTCAGAGAGATATGGAGGGGGCGAGGTTGTGTATGGATTTGAAGGTGAGGAGAAGTATTTTGTAGTTGATCCGGTGTGTGATGGGGAGCCAGTGGAGCTGTTGCAGGATGGGTGTGATGTGGTGGAAGGAGGCGGTGCGTGTGATGATACGGGCGGCTGAGTTTTGAACCAGTTGAAGTTTATGGAGGGTTTTGTGGGGGAGACCAAACAGAAGGGAGTTCCAATAGTCCAAACGGGAGGTGACGAGGTGCTGTGAACAAGAATGGCAGTGGAGTGGGGAGTGAGTGAAGGACGGAGACGGTTAATATTGCGGAGGTGAAAGTAGGCGGACCGGGTGACGTGGTTGATATGGGAGGTGAAGGAGAGTGTGCTGTCGAGGATGACACCCAGACTCTTAACCTGAGGGGAAGAGGGGCGAGTTGTCGATGGGAATAGAGAAATTATGGAGTTTGTTTAAAGTAGATTTTGTGCCAATTAGAAGAAGTTCATTTTTAATGCTGTTTAATTTGAGGAAGTTTGAGGTGAACCAAGATTTTATCTCAAGGAGACAATCAGTGAGGGAAGAAGGTGGAAGTGAAGAGTCAGGTTTAGTGGAGAGGTAGAGCTGGGTGTCATCCGCGTAGCAGTGGAAGTGAACATACACAGAACTACTACACAAAGTACAACTACAACTTACCCCGAAAATCCACAGGATGCGTGTGCGCTGTGACACGGCTTTGCTCTGTCCTAGGGCTGTTGCCCTGCTACATAGGACGCGTGCTTGGAGCGTAGCGCAGCTCAGAGCAGCCAGGATCAGCTGGATCCAGTATAGAGAGAACCACATACAAACAACAGGTCACAGAGTTGAATTTCTGCTTATTTGGACAGTATTCCATTACTTTTGTGCTTTAATCATCACTGAGTATGCTGCATAACTATACAGATTTTGCAGGTTTAGATGAGTTTAATATGAATAATTCTGCTCCTATTGTAGTCGACATGGATCATGGATATGTGGCTGTTTGTAGCTTACATCTGCAATCGATGAGTATTTCTGATCTAAACGATCTTTAAACGGTCAGGAGTCCGTATATGATGTTTTATTTTAAAATTGGCGGATGTTGCATGCGATCCTCGTGCCTGACTTCCTGTCCAGGTCGTTCTTTTCTGTGCAAATAGACGGGACGCTTATCTTTAGTGGAGCGGCGTGGGGGCACGCTCCCGAGATGGAGCTGAGATGCGCTGCGGCGCTCCCTGTGGACCCTAGAGTATTGGCTAGAATGGGAACGTATCGGCTGCGACGTGCGCGGCGCAGCGGTAACGTGACGCATCGCATCCTGTGGATTTTGGGGTTTAACTTAACAAAGATACACAGTACTTCAGCAGTACAGACAGGGACTGAGATTCTGAGACAATCACCTAATGGAGAATACAAGGACATGCTAATTTGTGGTGAAACAGAGAGCTGTTGAATTATTGATTTGATTTAATCAGTGATACATTCCTTTTTATTAGAATCCTTAGCTTTCACTGCAGAGCTAGCCTTAAACAGATTGTGTCTTCACGGCTTTGCTTAGTGGCTTAATTAACATGACTTTATGTTTGTTAATGCTTCTATATACAGGTACTATTTTTAGTTAAGGGTGTAAACTGACCACAGAGAACATCATCATGTCATAATCATGAAAGGGCATTAAACATTAAACATTGTGACTTTAGAATGAACCTCCCTGTAATCTTGCTTCATGGTTCACTCCTCTCACCTCTTTATTTAGAAGTCTTTTCTGTGTTCAGCATTCAGGCTGAGCGCTGACGCTGCAATAGTGCTTTTGTGCAACGTGCCTCATGCCACTCAGTGACTCCGCCTGCAGGGACATGACCTGCATACCCTCTGTCAATGTATGGCTTAATGTGTCTTTTGTATTTTTCCTGTATTTTCATACCTGGTGGTGTTTTGTAGTTTCATGTGACCACATGTAGATTTGAATTGCACTTTACATTTTAAGGCCCAACTACGGTTGAAAGCTATAAACTCCCTGTGCAAGAGATTAGTTCCATGCTCTGTGGTGCTACTTTGTTTAACGTATTGTGCCTATCAAATAAAATACTTTGCAATTCCCAAATACTTTTACTGAACCATTATTGCCACAATGAACAACAGGCCTAAAATCTAAGAAGACAACCTTTTGAGATGGTACTCACACAAACCATGTGTGACAGCTGATGCTTCTCTATCATCCATATAGATCCGTCCTGTAACAGTTTAGATGATTTAATGCAAACATTGGTGTAGAGAAGTTACTGAGCTATGACTGAGACTGGAACAACGTGAGCCACTCAAACAGTATTTCCTTAAACTACACCACACAAAGTATTTCTGTGTTGGTGTCCTGCTTTGATGTTTTGCCTGGGTTCTCCTGGTCTTGTTTCTGAAGTGTCTCCGGTCCAGTGAAGCATGATGCTGTAAAAACCCTGTTGGAAGAAAGCAGGTGTTTGACCTTGAGGCTCTGTAGTGACTGCTGCCCTCAGAGGACTGACTGACTCTTTCTGCACGCACATTTTCAGAGAGTGTGTGTGTGTGTGTGCAGGACTCTGTCTTGTATCTTTGTAATTGAACTCTGGCTGGATGATATGAGTCATCCATCTTATAACAGGTTTTGTGACTGTGACACTTTGGTGATCATTTTTAAAGTTATCAGCCCCGAGGCCTTTTTATCAACGGCGTCCAAAGGATTTAGCAAGAGTTCTTTTGTACTTCTCAGAATCAAACAATATAATTCATGTATATTTGATGACACAGTGTTCAATTATCCTTTATTTGTACTTCAATCAGAAAAACATCAAATAAAGAAAGGGTTCTTCAGATCAATTTTCATGGATGTATTTTGATAAACTTGAATAAGCTGATGTTATCTACTCAGACAGAAAGAGTGTCTCTGATTAGATGTGTTTAACAGGGAGGGTTTTAACAGGTTGTGACGTGTCTGATGACGTTCACATAAACGGTGGAGCCCATGGACTCCAGTTTCATGCAAATACATGGAGTTATTATGTAACTGATAGGGTCAGTAGTTACAGGAGGAAAATTAGCAAACATGATTTGATTAACGTTAACCACATATGGGACCAAGAGGAGTTATTTGTTCCTCTGCACAGCATTTCAACACATCTAAAAAATTGTAATATTAGCATTTCCAATTATATAGCAAGGAGGACAACGACTGAACTTTTGGCCACTTGAACACCAAGCCACGAGTTTAATTTGAAGGCAGCACTTATAATCTGACATCCTCACTGCAGTTTGCCTCATCCCTCTGTGGCCTCATTATTTAACCTTTGATGCTTCCAGTATTCCTGTATGTGTTTATTATAATGGATGTTTTATGGGTATATTAAAATCAGAGTAGCATTTGAAACAGGTGTGGTGCACTGAGCCAGCCTGTTACAAAACACAGAAGAGGAGGGGAGGGAAACTATGCAGAGGGAGGAGGACTCCTGAGGCGTCCTGTCTACAATGACTCTGCAGTTGTTGTGTCTGCTGTGTGCGTGTGTGTGTGTTTGTGTGTGTGTGTGTGTTGCAGTTCATAGATGTCGTACTTTATAAAAACCCAAAAATGGATACAGCAATAAAGAAACACTTGCTCTCACAGACACACTCACTCTGATGTGCCTGGACTCACTGTTGATGCACTCTGGTTAAATATTCATGAGACCACCATTACACAGATATTGGCACTGCCCCAAAAATCAGTGTCCTCATTCCCCCTGAAAACATGACGGAAAACAAGTTTGTAGTTTGAGTCTGAACCTCGACATGTCTCTATCAGTGACAGTTTTTAAAGAATGAGTAATCCTGCTGCATGGGTTTGTAACCTAGGTTTTAAAGGAAGGAAGACAGTGATAAGGTAAAGGGTCTTTAACGCTGTAGTGTTTCAGGACCATGGACAGATCCACTCTGTATTATACTTGTACTGTGTGTTTAAAGCAAGCGGCAACCTCCGGTCTAAAAATATGAGTCCAATGCGGAAGTGCTAAAAACTGCAGTTCATCAAGGATCCACACCTCATGTGTCTGCCATAATTATTGGTTTAGGTGACACAAACAAAGCAAAAACAGTGCAGCTTTTCTAAAATGTTACATTTATTTATGTATTTATTTATTTATATATTTATATTTTTTTATTTTATATTTTATTTTATTTAATAATATTTTGCAGTTATTCTATATATTATAATTTATTTTATTTTATATTTTATTTTATATTTTATTTTATATTATATTTTATTTTATTCTTTATTTTTTATTTTATTTCATTTTATCTATATTTTTTTTATCGTATATTATATTATATTTTATTTTAAGTTTTATTTATATATATATATATATATATATATATATATATATATATATATATATATATTTATTTTATAATATTTTGCAGTTATTCTATATATTATGTTATTTTATTGTGTTTTATTTTATATATTTTTATTTTTATTTTTTATTTTATTTCATTACATATATATTTTTTATTGTATATAATATTTTATTTTATATTTTATTTAAATTTTGTTTTTTATTTTTTATTTTATTTTATATTTTATATTTTATTTTATATTGTATTTCATATTTTATTTTATTCTCTAATTTGTATTTTATTTCATTTTATATATATATTTTTTTTATATTATCTTATATTTTATTTCATACTTTATTTATTTATTTTTTTTGTTTTATATTATTTTCTTTTTTTTTCTTTTTTCTCTTATTTCCATGCATTTCCTTCACGTTTTTTTATTATTGTTTATATTACCAGTTTGTCACAGGTAAATCCTTTAAGTATGAAATAACAGACTTGAAGAAGAACAGTGTCTCTCTGAAGACCCTCATCTCTGCTTTAGGATCAAACATGAAGGTCAAAGCTTATTTTAACCACTGATGGGAAATCAACCACCTCTACATAATCATTTATGAAACTCTTTTGTGATAAAGCTCATCTTTCTGCTCATTTTATTCTCTTTACAAGTGTTCATTAAACTCTCTTTGCTTCTCATCATTTAGTATTGACCCTCATGTGTGGACTAACCTTATCATGTAAGGTTACATCATTGTTTTGATCGCTCCACTCTACCTGCTGCTCCTGCTTCACTGACACAAACATTAAACACGTGCTTTATTAATCCCACTTATCGATGATGCACGTGTGTTGGTAGGACGTGCGTCACACGCACGGATTCTTAAAGAAAAGCTCGCCAACAGCATTTGTTGTCTTGGGAACCACAGATGCTGTCGTCCTCTCTCCCTGTGTAACCCTGGTGACGGTTCCTTCAGAAACGTGTTCTGTCTGCTCGCCTCAATGTCAAAAGATGAACTCATCACACACACACACACACACACACACACACACACAGACATGCACACACACTCACAGTCTGGAAAGGTTGACCTAGGGAGGGCCAGGCCTGTTTAATGCTTATTTGGCTGACAGAGCCGGGAGACAGAGGGACGCGTTCAGGTGCAGCTTTCAGTCCGTCTCACTTTGTGCTGATGCTGAAAGATATAGTGCTTGTCCTGTTTCTCTATATGTGAGAGGTTTGATGTTCATAATACTCTTTATCTCCTTTAGGTCAAGGAATGATGTCATCAATGATGTCTTCTGGGGGACGCCAAGACCCACCAGGACAGCCGGCCTTTGGATCTGACTACCTGTCAGGTAAGGGGAGGAAGCTTTCACAGAAGATTGATTACATGTTTGAAATGTTTAACATGTTTTGGCCTCAGATTAGCATTAAAATATTCCCAAAGGTAAACTTAAAAATTAATCTACAGTGTTTCAAATAATTCAAATAAATACAAACCCTCGAATGAGATGGTGTGCCTAAACTTTTGACCTTAGCCACATCCATAATGTGTTGTAAAGAGGAACAGAGTGAGTTGTTATTATTGACTCTGTTGCTCTGAATCCTGAAACTAAAGCAGCTTAGTGCAGTTCATGTGATTGTTCCTTCTGTCTCATGCCGAACACTCCTGAAGTTTAACATTGTGCTTTGCCTCGTTACATTTCCTCCTGCCTCATTTCAATCTGCTCTTCATCCCTGCAGACTACTTCACTGCTCCCACTTAATGTGACTCTCTCTCCGGCTCTGCCCAAACTGTCTCACTGATTTTCCAATTCCCCCCCTCAGTCACTTGTCTTCTTTCTCTCTCTGTCTCTTTTTTTTTCTGTCTGTTTGTCTCTCTTCCTCTCTCTCTCTCAGGTCCTATGATGGGCGGGAAGACCGATCAGTGGAGCCTGAACAAGGGAAAGGACAGCAGCATGCCCGACTCATTCCTAGGTCCTCTTTACTTTTTCACCTCCTGTTCCTTCTTGTGATGGAAGAGCTTAAAAACCAGAATCAAAGTCATTCTTCAGAAACTAGTGGATTCATTCTGAGTGTGATTTTTTTTTAAAGTACACAAACCACTGTAAAGATATATTATAGAAATAAGGCAATAACTTATTATTTCAAGAAGGAAACCCGATTAGCGTTGAGGGTTGAGTCTTGGTCTTGGATTTTATGTGATGAAACCTGTCGTTGGTGAAAGTTTGCTAAAAGTGAGGAAGAGGAAGCCTTCTTCTAGAGTTCACAAGTTCATTTAAATGTTTGCACTAATGAAACACATGGCATGGTTACAGTAACAAGTAGGTTTTGTGTGTATAAAAAAATGACACAAGTGCATATGAACCTGCAATGATCACTAAGATATCCAAAGTGGAACAAGCTCTAGTGTAGGAGGCAAACAAAACTTATTTTATATCATGCAACAGTATGCTAATGGTACCTTTCTTTTATACTGCGTGCGTGCGTGCGTGCGTGCGTGCGTGCGTGCGTGCGTGCGTGCGTGCGTGCGTGCGTGCGTGCGTGCGTGCGTGCGTGCGTGCGTGCGTGCGTGCGTGCGTGCGTGCGTGTTGTAAAATAGGTTTACTAAAAAATGAAATGAATGGCGTATAAAATTAAACAAACTGAGAATTTATTAAAAATATAAACAAACAAAATCACTTCTCTAGTTGCTGTTAACTTTTATTTCCACAAAAGGGACAAAAAATATACAAAACCAAACAAAGCCACGTTTATAAAATAATATTGCTCCTTGTCCTGCTCAGATGAAAGCACACATTGCAGCGCACATGCTCAGTTGCTCCCATTTGGTGGCACCAGTTACCTGCAGCATTACAATTAAAGGCACATACACTCAAATAACTCTATGGCTCTAACAAGAACGTTTGTATAGGTGGCATGAACAAAGCCAAAACAATGCTGCTTTATTAACACATTTTTATATTATTTAATTTATATATATATTATTTTCTTTTTATTTAATTTAATTTAATTTAATTTAATTAAAATTATTATTATTATTATTATTATTATTTTATTATTATTATTTTTATGCATTCACTTCATGTTTTTTAAATTATTTTTATTATGATTGTGTCAAAAGTAAATCCTTTAAGTATGAAATAACAGACTTGAGGAAGAACAGTGTCTCTCTGAAGTCCCTCATCTCTGCTTTAGGATCAAACATGAAGGTCAAAGCTTTTTAAACACTGATGGGAGATACTTCCATAAAATCAACCACTTCTACATAATCATTTATGAAAATCTTTTGTGATAAAGCTCATCTTTTCTGCTCATTTTATTCTCTTTCATTAAACTCTTATTGTTTCTATCATTGAGTATTGACCCTTGTGTGCAGACTCAGCCCTAACCTTATAATGTAACGAAACATGAGACCACATGAAGTTTGAACCACGTGATAGAGAATCAAACTGAACACAGAATCTCTCATCTTTCCACCATCATTATAGCTACCGTGTAATGATATAAAGAAGTACGTACAGCTTCTCTTTCACTACTTGTCTGTTTTTCAATCTCTCTTTCTTCTCTCTCTCTCATCAGGCTTCTCTCAGCCTGGGATGGGAGGGACCATGGGGTCCAGCCTGCCTCCACTCCAGACCACGATGGGCTCCACTCTGGGCCAGACTGGGATGGGTTCAGCTATGGACACCAAGAGCTCTGGCCTCTTTGGTATGGAAAACAAAACCAGCAGCAACATCAGCCCGTTTAAAACCAGTGATCCGTTTTCTGCTGGTGGCCCGGGACTCCTCTCCATGGACCACTCTACAGGTAACAGAGAGAGGGTTGGATGCACGTGTAACTGTCAGAGGGGGCAGCAGGGGGAGGGTGGAGAGAGAGGAGGGAATCAAATTATACATCAAGGTTATGAAGAACACTGGAGCGAGAGCTGGAAGTAAAACAAGAACCTGAGTCCCACTCATCTCTTACATGGAGTTTAACACATTTAATTTATGCTGCAATCACTATTCTCCCACTTTAAAGAAGTGGCCTGAGTTTATGCAGCAGAGCAGCAGGGGCGGGTGGAGACAGGACCTGGTTTCAGCAGCAGAGGGCGCTGTTTTCTAGTTGTTTGCACTTCAGATGAGGCAGATCAGCAGAGATAGATTGATAGAAGCCAGAGAGAACATCAGACACACAACAAAAACATCAGCCTGAAGGGAGCTTACTGTCCCACGTACATCTTTTAAACGCCTCCCATCATTAATCATCAATTTCTGTTATGATCAATACTTCAGAGAACGACAGCTGAACATAGTCTGAAAATGTGGTTGCTGGGCAACAAAAGCAGAAACCCCCAGAGGGGATTTTACACTGAAAACAGATCGGCACACTATTCCTTCTGATTGAGCCCAAAGGCTTCATCTCAGATCCTGTAATGGAGACACGCTGCGCTAAGAGCTGTCAGTCTGTTTTCACTTCCAGTCAGTCTGTTGATCCTTGGAGCGTAAAAAACGACACACATGGGGAAGAAGAAGTAAGGACGGTATCTGCAGGACCTCAGAGCACTCTGAACTTTGAAAATGACTCAGTGTCTGAGTTTCACTACTGCAGGACCCATTAATCATTCAGGAAGCCCTTCTGAGGGTTTTATTTTTATCTCTGCCTTTTGTTTTTGTTGCCGTTCCAAAAATAGACCCATTAAGTTAAAACCAGCGAGTGGCCACGGCTGGATGTTACGCAACACTTACTATTCTCATTCAGTCACTTTGAGGTGATTATATGTCAGTCACACATGTGACAGACCACCACAGGAGAGTCCTCAGAGAGCAGGGATGGATGACTGCAATGGCGTCCGTGTTTCACGCAGGGTCCAGAGACAAAAATATGTAGATGCATTCGTGGAAGAGAATTCAGTGATATAACCACATGCTGCTATTTTTAAATGCTGTGGTTAGCTAACTGCTCCATCATACAAAATACCTGCAGACGGCCTGCGAACGTGGCGATCCTGTTACGTAACTTTGATGACAACAACGCCGAGATAAATGTGAGCTTTCCATGAAGAAAGTCAGTCTTTGATCCCGCTGCTGCAAATCCAATTTGTTTGTTGTGTTTGTTATGTAAATGTTGTTGTTCATGCAGCATGTAGACAGTTAGCACCGCAGCTCGTGTGTATACAGTAGGTTCAGGCTTTTATATTACACAGTTGAGTTTCTGAGCTAACCCTGTGTGAGATGAACACACTGAGATATTTGTTGCCTATAGGTCACAAATGATGAAAGAAAACGTGTCAGCTATCTAGTCAGAGCTGAGTCTACATGACATTGTGGGAAGTTTAAGAATTGAATAACATGATGGAGTTTCTAATAGCAATAATAATGAATCTCATTCCATCAGGGATGTAAGGATACACTCAACCCACGATTCGATTCCAATCCAGATTTTTGGTTCACTCACGATTCTCTAACGATTTAAAAAGAAAACTGGATTAAACTCAAAATTTAAATAACTATTATTTTATTTCAATTCTCAGATTTGGACAGTTGCAATATATATTTGTTCTCTTATATTTCTTTGTAAACAAAGTCATCCTTTTTCTTTTTTAAGGTGTAACTCAAATAAAACCACTGCACACATTTTTCAGAAACTTGCAAAAAAACTAAAATCACCGTACAAAAATACCTTGTTGGAAAATTTCAGAACAACTATAGAGAAATGGAAAGTGAACAATTCCCAAATGAAATTATTAAATATTAAAACAAATAAGGTAAATCTCTTTAAATTAGGGATTTAAATTTCAAGTATTTTCCCTGATCTATCTTTGGAAATATTAACGATCAATTATCGTTTAATCATTAAAAAAAAATGTTTTCCACGTCAAAAATAATGACAAATGTGTTTTTTTCCCCTAAATCAAATGTTCCTTCAGACACAGTGTATATTACTGACGGTATTAAACACCTACAGATCATATTGAGGTGTTCAAAATGTTAAACACGCTGAATATCAACGTGAGGAGCAGGCTTGTAAATCATCTCTGTGGACGCATGGTCATAGAGTGAAGACTCAGACTACAACATGTGGATTTACTGCAACAAGACAACTGAACAGGATCCGATTCTGGACTCACAGTGTCCAGTTTTCTCGTTCTTGTTGAGAAAAATAAACATTTAAACGCGGTCAGGTGTCAGCCGGGAGCGCAACCGAGTTCATAATCACTCTGGCAAGAGAGGCAAAGAAAAAAAAGCGCTCATGGAGACCTGTCACTCAGCTGCAGCCCCCAGCTGAGCGTCTCCGATGTGTGCAACACCTTACAATGTTACAATGTCATTTAGCAGACGCTTTTATCCAAAGCGACGTACATACGAGAACAAGAACAACCCAAGCAAAGATCTAGACAAGAGGAAACAAGATCAGTAAGAGTAACAAAGTGCTTCAAGTCAATTTGGGTGCAGGTACTGCCAAGCAGTGTAAAGGCAATGCACAAAAATAAGTAAGGATTTTTTTTTTTTTTTTTCAAAATAAGGAACATCTACAATGAAGCAACCAAACAATTTAAGACCTTCCATTATCATCATCAACAATTAACATCGTCACAATAATGACCAAAGTACCAAGTGCTGGGTCACTCAAGACCTTAACACAGATTCCCAGAGTAGAGCAGGACAGTGTGAGTCAACTGTAGCTGGAAGACATGATCTGCCACTGGGGACAACAGTGGAGAACAGTCTAGCTAAGTGCATAGTGCTTCCTAAAGAGCTGGGTCTTTAGCTGTCTTTTGAAAGTAGAGAGAGACTCTGCAGATCGAATGGAGTTAGACAATTCATTCCACCATTTAGGGGCAACAGAAGAGAAGAGTCCAGCTAGTGATTTTGATTTTGAGGCCTTGTGTGCTGGAAGCACTAGGCGCTTTTCAGAGGCTGAGCGTAGCGGGCGAGAAGGGCAGTAGACCTGGATGAGGGGTTCCAGGTAAACTGGAGCGGTTTTGGTGACTGCTTTGTAAGTCATGATTAGAGTCTTGTATCTGATGTGAGCTGCAACTGGAAGCCAGTGTAGTGAGATGACCTTCAGTCAGCTGATTCTGAAACATGCTTTAAACTTAAAACACCTCCCTGATGGCTGAACGAAATA
Source organism: Notolabrus celidotus (assembly GCF_009762535.1). Lineage (NCBI taxonomy): Eukaryota > Metazoa > Chordata > Actinopteri > Labriformes > Labridae > Notolabrus > Notolabrus celidotus. The sequence continues at coordinate 31,541,939 of NC_048286.1, forward strand.
TGAGACTAAATTATGTTTGATAGAGTTCTTAACAATCAATTAATCAATACCCGATTAATTGTTAACATACTTACTGCCAATGGAATTAGACAGATGTACTTGTGAGGTTTCTTGAATTAAAACATTATTCTTATTTTTTGGCAGATTTGGTTTTTGCTCATTATAAGCAGGTCGTATTTATGGCTTTTAGTATCTAAAAATAATACAATTTTCTGGACATGCGGTTTGAAGCCTAAAAAGACATTTTATCCTGGAAATAAGATACTTAGTTTTGAGTTTTTTGCAGTGTATTAATCTAAACTTTCAGTAATAGCTCGTTCTTAATTCCCTTATTCACACGTCTTGTGATGCTGGTGCATCTTAATTGATATGCAAGGCTTTAAGATGAGGTAAATAGATTTTGCAGGACACTAAGAACACAACGATACCACCCATCCTGCTGCTCTGTCCATGACGCCTCTATTCAAAGCGCTCCCTTGCTTGGAACTGAGAGTCCTCTTCTTCTTGTCAGTGCAGGTGCCAAGGATTTCAGTGAGATTAAATCTTCATGCACAACATTTCAGATTAACTCTCACACACTGTCCTTCTGCACAGTGTGCAATGTGTATGAGACATTCAGCACTCAGCATTAATGTTGCTGTTGGCAGTTTGCCTGACTCCAGATTAAGAGGTACTCCCATTAAATACCTTATCAAGTTAAATAACCACATTAAATATAGATGGTAATGCCCGGTATGTGAGCTGTTTATAGCTCGAGGTGCACGGGGGGCCAAAGAGAGAAAATAGCAACTTCAATCAATTTTAGAAATACAGGGACAGATGCCAGATTTAGAGGGATATGCGCCTCTTTCTTTCTGGAGTCCTAATGACATCCTGTGATGTAATACAGAGGAGGAGGAGGAGGAGGAGGGACGGGGGTGAGAAAGGTGAGGTGGCATGATAAGCAGACTAGGAGGGGTGTACAGGTTGGAGAGTTAGCTCTATGTGATCTATCCCTCTATCTGTCTGTTTTAATCTGTTTGTTCATCTTTCTGTCTCTCGTTCTCTCTGAACCGATGAAGTGCGTCTCAGAAATCGTTGAGAAACCTCCACAGAGACAAAAAGGCTTTTCTCAACGACGACCACTTCACCCCCCCAAAAAACTAGAGAACATGGGAGCAGAAAAATGAAGGGATTGATGCAAGCTGAATTTTCTTTTTCGCTGATTCTTCAAAACTTGCATGCTCCACACTTTGTTATCGTCTCGTCATTCAGGCAAACGTGTTTTATTGTGCCGTTATGGATCATTAAAGCATCTCTGCATGTGTGGCAATGATCTACTCATTACTAAGTCTTTAAATGCATGCATGGAACGCCTTCATTTTAAACATGCATGCTGGACTCTGCTGTGTTACTTTATCACCCTTGGTTGTTTGCTTCAGAGCTCTACTCCACTGTGTTTTCCTTTGCTCTGCTGAGTGTGCCTGCTCCCTACAGAAGAGTAGATCTGCCCCCCTGGGCTATGATGATGATGATGATGATGATGACTGTGATGATGATGATGATGATGATGATGATGATGATGATGATTGATGATGATGATGATGACTATTTTGAAAAGAGGTAAATCAAGTGTAATTTGAAGACAGAGGGAATCACACGTATCCTTTTTTAATTCGAACTGCTGTCTTGAAACGGTCAGCTCCACGCTGAGTTAAAAATGTAAAATGTTAGATTTTACAATCCCTCCTGCCATTTTATATTTTTCTTAAAGCTCTGTTTAGCCAGAACCAGTAATGACCAAATGTTGAACAGAGTTAGAGCACTTCTAAAGATATAGGATGTGGAAATTGGGTCACATTCAGCTTTTGTTCCACAGACCTGTTCATTGAAAATCGAGTCAGTTTCCCACTTTGCAGACATGAGACAGCAAAGTTTTATCTGTCACCTGGTGTCCACTGCTGATCTCTTATGTTGCAGTCACCTGCAAATATCTGCCATGATATAAACCAATCATGCATACTCAGTATAGTCTTTGCTGAACCGTTTATAAGTCTGCATCAGATTAGGTGAGTATAATACAAGTTAGATACATTTATAAAAGCAGGTACCATCACATACATTCTCTTTATGAAATGATTAGAAAGTTAATGCGTCTAAAAGCTGTCAGACTTTGGTTACTGTGGCACAATCTGCCAAATATGGTACACACATGTAGGAAATACAACCTTTAAACCCTCAAAGACCTAGACAGATGCCGGCGGCTACTTGTTCTAAAATGATTGATAACTTTTGAACCGCTGATCCTATCAAGAAGCTTTAAAAACTCAGTTACAGCAGACATTCTCAGCTTTCCATTGATACCACATCCAGCATATTAAAAATAAGTTCAGGAGAGTCTGGTGCCCCTACAAATGGTCTACGTCTTTCAGGGTTAAAAGGTTGGATTTGTTGCTTACTTTCATGTTCAAGGTATCATATATATAATTGCAAACATGTTAGATGTACTTCTATCATAGAATGTGCTTCACACACATAGATTTAGATTGAAATGATCATTATTTCTGGTCTGCCTGACGCCATTGTTTCATTGGACCCTAAGAGTATAATATATTGTGCATTCCCAACATTTTAATTCCCTTTACAAGCAGCTCAGTTTGTCAAAATTTGGAGGGTCTTTTTGGCTCTGTCTCCTTAAAAAGTCATGCTAGTTTCAGAAACATTTTCGTACCCTCCTTTAAAGATATTGTTCAAAGGAGCTGACTTGATTGGCGTGTTGAAGCGAGCCAATCCTGATCATGCTTTATTGCAGAGTTAGGTTCTAAAGATTCTGCTCTGAAGTCTTTTGCAAAAAAAAAAAAAAAAATTGAGGTAAAAGTAACCTCATCATCTGCATACATTAGAATATTAATACTGCTACATGCCAGAATATCATCTGCATATACAGTATGTCATGAATATGCATATTTAACAGTTTATATATAGTTTGTCAAAAGCCACGGATCTCAAATTCAGAAGATATCAGGAGAGGGCTACTAATGTAAACTCTCTATCTAGGTCTAAAACTTTGTAACTTCACACCATTTTTCAATTATTTCTAATCTCCTCCAACCTTTCTGATGTAGACTCAAAGTCCATCACTTAAGATCAGATCAGATCAGATAAGATAAGATATTACTTTATTGATCCATGGGGGGAAATTCAGTTGTTGCAGCAACCCAGACATAAGTACAATCAAGAAAAAGTTCCAATTAGTAAAATAAAATAAGTAAAAATAAAAATAGATAATAAAGATATGATAAGATAGAATACAATTTAGATATATACAATGTTACAAATGGATTAAATAGCGGTAATTACAGGCAGTAGGGGAGAACGGGGTTGGTTGTCACACTTTTTACTGTTTTGATGATTGCTCATCATCAAAACATCTTTTCAATAGTCATTCGGTCAAAGAGAATGTGACGACCAACCCCAACTGGAATTTTTTGCTAGCATCAAGGCTAACAACCATCTAACAACTACTTAGCTAGCTAATAAAAATCTAAACTCTCACACTTTGTAAGGGGAACACTTGTTTTGTTATAAACCCATCGTTTAAAAGCCTAGAAGAAAAATACTGAGGAGCTGAATATTTACAATTTGACATGAAAAACACAAAAAGTCCTCTCACCTCAAGTTCAGCTGTCTTACTCCAGAGAAGACTATGTAGGTGAGCTCTGATCCTAATTCTGGAAATGTCCATACCCCAATTTGAGAGACAGCGCCCTCTGGTGGCGAGATATATAACGAGTGTGCCAACCAACCCTTGTGACAACCAACCCCGTTCTCCCCTATTAATTAAAAATGTTTCAGTAGTGACAGGTTGACATGGTGTGATTGTGGTTGGTAATGACAGGTTAAGCAATAGAATAAATAGATATGGGTAAATAGATAATATGACTGTTAGTTGTAGTAAACAATAATAATGTAATATAACATAATATGATAAATTTAATTATAATTAAAACACTATTTCAAACTGATCAAAGCCAGAAACACATTATACTTCTTTTTTTTTTTTTGCATAAGCACCGGTGAATACCAGAACAGGCAAAAAGACTGAATGTGCAAAGAAATCAAGGACTGGGTTATGCCTCTGAGTGAGCATAAGCTGACTTTTTACAAACTCAGACACACGTACTTTGAAGGACCCGGTCTCAAGAGCCTCAATCCCAGCTGATATATCTGTCCTTTCAACATCAAACTCCACTTCAAGGGTATAAAAGCAGTAACTGTGAGTTTGGTTGACTCTCTGAGGAAGTCTATCCCAACAAAAAACAGTGAATCAAAAACTGTAAGTTATTTTGATAGCTATGAGCTCCCCTCATTAGAAAAACACTTCATTGGTATCATTACACACATGTTAAGAAATAGTAAACAATTTAGGCTTTGAGTATGAACACCACTCATGGTAACCTGACTCTGATGGCTTTTTGGCAGGTGACTCTCTGATACAGTATGTGATTGGTTCCTCCTCTTATAAAGCCCTTCCCCCCTCGGCAGCTCCCGTCCTCTCTCCGAGCGGCTCAATGGATGACAGCAGTTCCTCCACCTCCGAGCCCCTCAGCCCCGAGAGAGCGGGCCCGGGGGGCGAGACTGGCAAGCAACAGCAGAGACGGAAGAAGAAGAAGAGGAAGACCCACAATGAGGCCTACGACTTCTTGGATAGCCAGGAGAATAGCAGCGGCCAGTCAGATAAGCATGGGATGCAGGACAAGGGCCAACAGGAGGCAGAGGAGGACGAGGATGAGAACTGGGAGTGGGAGATCAGGGAGAGTGGAGGAGGGGGTAGAGTGAAAGGCAAGAAGACTAAGAGTCGAGCAAGGCTCCCGGAAGAGTGGGGAGCGCCTCCGCAGCCCCTTTCCCCAACCCAGGCTTCTGTTGCTCCTAACTGGGCTACAGCTGCCGACTCTGGTCTGTCTGACTCCAAAACTCCAAACGCCAGCCCCAGCCCTGTTTTACCCCCAAGTTTCACCAACCGTTCCCATGCTAGCCCTGTAGCCGACTCCTCACCGCGCTCCTATGAGCCAATGTGTGTAGAGGATTTCCCCATCACTTCCAAAGATGGTCAGAAAGTAAACGAGGAGAAGGTTTTGACCAGCAAACCTGAACCTCACGTTACCTCCGTGACCACTGCTGCCACCAAGAGCATGGCCGGAGATGCTAACAGTAGTCTCGCATTAATGACAGGAGATAACCTCAGCCCAGTCTCCCAGACCTTCTCTTTCCTGGATTCAGTCCTCCAGACTCCCCCAGGATCCACTCCTGACTCGCAGACCACCACCCCCATCACCAACACCCCCTCACTTGCTACTGCTCCCTTGACTAAGACCACCCCTACAGATTCAGCCCCCTTTTCACAAGTCAGTTCTCTTTTCAGTCCTTCCAAGAGCACACCAGACCACCATCCTGCTTCCGCTTTGTTCACCAGCCCGTCACCCTTCGCTGCCGCAGACACACATCCTCCAAAATCTGCATTTGGGTCAGCTCTCAACGCTGACGCTAAACCTTTTGTCCCCTCAGGGATACTCACGTCCTCTCTGACCACGCCCATTATGACTACAGCTGCTCCAGTTGTTGGCACGGCATTCGCTGCCACCTCAGTCTCTCCCTTTAAGAACGAAGCCACGCCCCCACCACCCAAGGACACTCCCTCCAAAAGTGTAGCCACGCCATTTAGCTCAGTGACAGTCACTCCCTCTCCTACCATCACCCCTGCAGCCCCTCCCTCTCTCCCTGCACACTCAGAGCACCAGGAGTCCTCGTCGCCAAAGCTCCCCCCACTGGAAGGTTGGTGAACTACGGGAAGATATTTCATAACATGGGGCTAATTTGAGCAGAAATTAGTCTAGGTTAGGAAGCAGGAAGTAGCTTCTGTTTGTCTTCCTGTATGCATGGCTCTCTGTCTTATGATTGAGCACCAGGCCTGCCCAGTGCTTGATCCTGTATGTATTTGTAATAACCAGGGCCCGCCAGATCATGCAGATTTTTTGAATATATTCTTACAAAGCTATGCATAAATCTGCTCTTTACCTGAGACACATATGAGCCAGATACGTCAGTAAATCAGAGTATGGGAGAAACTGTGCTGGTCGGGCCCTTTATTAACAAAACTGCAAGGGTAAGGTGAGAAGTTGTGTGATTTGATCTCCCTCTGCCTGCCTCTGTGTGCCTGTTATCGTGATCATAACAATTTAATGACTTGACCTGCCGATAACGCCGCTTGCTACACTGTCTCCTGTTCGTCCTGATTGTCAGTCGCTGTGTAACCTCCCACTATCTCCTCTGTCTGTACAAACTCCAACATAACCTGGGTCCTTGCATCGCTTAGCTTGTTTGTTAACGTCTCTGAAGTCGAAGAGGAGTTAGATTACATGATGTCCACAGGATGAGATTTTAAGATTTAATGCAAGACAAGGTTTAGATCAGTGAGACACAACCTTCCATGAGGCCCTGGGGTCTATTGGCAATTTTGACTGCACCTGGTGTTTTCCAACTATCTATTGAAGGGAAGATATTTCTATGTTTACAGAAATTCTCACTAAGATAGGTTGTTGGATGCTTCATGAAGGCAGGTGGTCTAAAAGTGTCCCAAACTGTGTGAGTGAGGGATGTGCACGTTTAGTAAGCTAAGCGATTAAATGTGTCACCCTCGCTCGTCCAATCAGACTTTGAGTCTGCCCTGAAATGACGGTTGTGTCTAAGCTGTAGTGCAGCCAACTCCCACTAGCTGGGGCTCTGGTTAATGGCTTCTACCATAATGCTATAACGCTCTACTACCAGGATGCAAACAAGCACCGTGATGGCATCTCTTGGGGAGTAGCTTAGCAGCATTTGATCGAAACATTGATGAAACACAGTATGTGGGCTGTGTCTGGAACGATGACCGGCGCAGATTTGTGGATGTTAGCCTGCTAGGAGGACTGCAAGCTGGTGGTGCTAGCTCTGCTAATGTTAGCCACACTCATAAACCAATTTGACATTGTTTTCTCACAGACTCTGCGATCCTGTGTTCAGCTGTGTTTAATAAATTAGGCTACATGTTGAACTACTAGGAAATTAGTTGTTTGGGAACATCTGTAATGTGAATGTTGAAAGAGGAATACGCTCTGATGGGGAGTTACCATCAAACCCGAATGAATTACATGTAAAGTCAATGTAAAGACGCGAATAGACGGAAGTAGTGGTCTGGCGGCGCAAATAGCGCCCATTTGAATCCTGCTATGGGTTGTAGCAGGAAGTTAGCTCCGCCCCCTTTAGCATAACCGGCTTCCCCGTTCAATGTCCGTGAGCTCAACCTTGTTTGATAACAACAGACTAATGTGGTGTGGGAACTCCCCCCTCACAAAAATGTGTGTCTTAGTTAGGGTTGCAAAGAGGTGGGAATTTCCATGGGAAGTTAAGCTGGGGAATTTTGGAAATATTCTAAATTGGAAACTCTCCATGGGAATTATTTTGATTTATGGGAATTAACTGGGAGTTGAGGGTAATTTAATGGAAAGGTATCATATCCAAGCATAAATATTTGTTTTGTTATAAGCAGACATCCATCCAAAATAATTCAATTAAAACAGATTTAGTAGAAAGTAGCACTTTATCAAGTGTTTAATATTTTATTGAAAAATCAATTCTTTCATTGAAGAACAAAAACATGAATGTTGAGTTAGATATTACTCATCCCCCCGACCCAACCCATTCAAAAATTAACAAAAATTAAATCCCTCAAAGTCCCATTTAAAATGTTAAATGAAAAGAGCTGCTCTCACTCCAACAAAGTCCCATTCAACTAATATAAAAAGGCATCTTCTAGAAATCCTCAGTGCATGTGATGGAGGAATGCACAGTGCATGTAGGGGGCGTGGTCTCAATCGCCCTGCAGTAAGCAGTGGGCTATGTGCATGTGATTGAGGAATAGCATAGATATTCAACTGTACTTGCATGAAATCTGGTTATTTTAGTCAGGATTATGCTCAAATATATTCTCTCCAACTATATTTAAGTTCCTTATTAAGAGCCAACCTTCAATTTAGTAAATTCTTGGTTTATTCCCATGGAAAGATTCCAACTTTGAAAATTCCCAGAATTTTGCAACCCTAGTCTTGGGCACTCCTGTACACACAATTTTGACATCCAAATTGTATGCGTCTGGTCTGAACGTGACACAAGTATCCAAAACACTCACACCACCTGTGAGGTGAAGTCTCAATTCACCATTTTATATAGTAGCTACAAGAGAAACATTTAGTCAAAAGTCTATCCAAAGGTTCCCTCTATGAGCCTCCCCAATCTATATGAAGCCACCCGTCTGTCACAATGGTTTCACCTTGAAGTCGAATGATGACACTGAACCAGGAAACTCCACACAATGTGTAAAAATCTGGAGCCACTTTGTAAGGAGCTAAATATTCTCTTGCATTGGTTTTTGCATCAGATTTGACCTCCAGCAGGTTTATTACAAAGGTCAACGTTAACAGCATCGTTCTAATGAACTGCTTTTAAGTCATTAAGTATTGGTATAATACCTTTCAGTACATCCTCTCTGACTATGACCTCTGGTGTTCAGTACCTGAATGTGGCCTCTGAGTGTACTACATCTCAGATCTTTCAGAAACCTTCAAACTCAAACCTTGACATGATTTATTGCAGCCTCTTGTGGTTTCGATCCTGCAATGCAAAGATCCAGAGTACTTCATAGGCTATAAGATTTATTTCTCTGTTCATCCACATCACATCCCGAGTTAGAATCTGCTTGTCTAGTTTGTTCTCCTCTGTGAAAAATACTACCACAATGAAACATCAGGATTTCCCCCAGTGATGACAAAAGAACGACAGAGCTGCGGGACACATTGATCACTGTGTAGCTGCTGCATCAGTCTGATGTCTGGAGTCAGAGCCAGCTTCCCTTTGGCCTGTCAGACTTCTTGTACACTGGGGAAAACCCTGAGACGACCTCAGTTTACTGCTTCTTCCCCCCCTTGACAGTAATACGTTAAATCCCAGGTGCTTTGTCTCCGGCTACATCCCACAGTCTGCTGAATGATGCTTCTTTTCCAGTGTGGTTCTCGCTCTGCTTCTCCTCGGCCCTCTCTTAACACTAAAACCTGACTTAACACTTCACACTGGAGAGAAAAATGTGTGTTTGATGCTCTTGATGCAATTTTTTGTTTTTAAATATGACCAAAATCTGACACCTTAGATCTCAATTCCTGAGTGTTTCCTTTGACACAGGCCTTTAAAGCTTTAATAACAACACACCTCTAAAATGTCCGGCAGCTTCCAGAATTTCAAAACCAAGTTGTGAAACATTTAAAGTATTAAGAAGTCCTAACGCTGAGACATGATTAGGGTCAATGTTGGATTGTTGTGCGAGGTGATTCTGTATGACTGAAAACTCTCCTCTTTTTTTTCCTCTCCCCCCTCCCCCTTGTTTCTCCTCCATGACGGCACCGTTCTCTCCACCTTCACCAAAAGGTAAGACATCTTTTCCTGTTTGCAGTTTTCAAAACGTCTTCTCATAAGGAGGTCATTGCTAAGACTGTGTGGGGAACAGTGACTCCATTTTTTTGACTCTGCCTTGGTTGGTTTGAAGCAAAGTGAAAGTGAAGGATGTTCTTAATCAGGTTCAAAGTTTTGTTGTTGTAAAGATCAGTTTTCCTTCTTGTGTTGCTTTACATTGAAATGCATGTTTTAATAGTCAAAAGGAAAGCACAACATAAGTCATCATATAAACTTCATTTGCATCACAATCTGTAGTCATGGAACAAAAAGTCCTCCTCCTGCAAATCAGCACAGCACCGTGAAGTGTCACTAGATGGCAGCATGTAGCCACAGAGAGATGAGTGATACAGTCTAATTAAAGGGAAATTACACATCAAGTATGACATCCCAAAGTTGTTGAACATTTGTAGAAAGGATTAGGAATCTGAATCTGAAATATTTTCATCATTATAGTCAGAACTAAAGATAAAAATAGAAGGCACAGTCCAAATCCTCCAGATTAAATCTGAAACACACCCAGAGGATGTAAATGACTTCACAGCAGACTGTTTCGGTTGTTAAAGCAGGACATGAACAGGAGGAACCATAAATGAAGCGTCTACTCTTTTTAATTTTGCATATTTCTTAACTTGTTTATCGGCCTTAATTCAAACATAAGAGGATATAAGTCTGTATAGCTTCAGCTTTACCAGCTGAGCGACTGCAGCTCTAATGATGTTTCATTATGTTCAGGTAGGCCTGTTCCTTAAGGTGCATGTCAGCACTCTGCCATGCTTCACTGAGAAACTAAATGAAATCAAGATTTTCATTAAACTGTTTTCTTTTATCGCCTGAGCTCCTCCTCCTCCTGCTGCTGCTGCAGCACATCAACTTGTCTTTTACCTCCCTGGATGTGTTTCAGATGAATTCTGTGCCCGTCTCATGATTATCTTTTGAGAATGGTACTCATCTGATTTCTGAAAGGTGGTTTCAAAGTAGGTTCTGTAGGTTCTGTCTCTCTGTGATGAAATACAAGGCAATGGTTTACCAAAGCTGGTTTTGCAATTCAAAGTTTTAAAAGTTTTTGCTGATCCCAAAAGATGCAGCTTCATCTTTGGGGATGCAAATAATCAGTGTATCAAACAACTAACTTATCTCAGTGAGGATGCAGTAAATCCTCTGCAAAGGGGGGCGGAGCTAGACCTTTTGGCTTGGGGTGGCCACACTGGAAACCTGACCTCAGCAGGAGTGGCATGATTTAGCATGCTAACATGAATGAATTACATGTATTAATTCTTCCTGTTTGATCATAACCAGCTCAACTACTTACATTTGATTATCATACACATGTAGTAATCCTGTATATATTGATTACTTTGAATAGATACACAAACACAACATAAATAAATCTTGATGATGTCTAAAGTCACCAGTAAAAGTAAAGAGAATGTGCTGCATTGGAGGAAGGAAGGAAAACCAGGAGTGTCAATAGGAGGAGGACCCAAAGTGATTAACAAAAAGGTTTAATTAACAAAATTAAAAGAGGAAACACAAAAATGTACTCACAAGCTCAACCTTAATCGACCCAGGTGCGGCATGGACAGATCTGGGCCACATAAACCAAGACACAATCACGCCAGATGTGGCATGCCATCATATATTCAATGCCATCATTGCCAGACCTGGTCCACATCTGGTTGACACACCACTTGCCATGCCAGCAGTCAGCCAGCAGTGCCAGCTTGACGCCAGATCTAGCCCAGACCTATGGGATCAATTTTGCTATGTGGGGAGCAGTTTATTCAAACTCAGCATAAGGATTTGGTGCAACTTGCCCCTCTTTCTGGCTCTGCTGTGGAGTTTCACCTTGTGTCATTCTCTATAAACTATTGATGCTGAGAAGAACAACTCCTTTGTGTTGGCTAAATGTGAATGCCACACAGATGAGACATCTTGCACAAGAGGTCAAACCCTCATCTGTTAAAAAAAGAAAGAAAGAAGTGAGCTGATTGGAGAACGATCTTTGAATTCAGTGCATTGTTGTGTTTAATATGTGAAGAATCAGAAATGCTAGTGCCAAGACGGCTTTTCCTTAATGATGGTGATTTCATATTTGACATGTTGGACTGTAGTCAGTTCAGGGCTCTTCTGTCCCAGTAAGACAGGATCACTGTGGATCTTTAGAAGAACTCTGAGCATCTTCTCTCTCCTCCAAGCTCTTTGTCTGTTGGAGGACCGTTCCTGCTGCAGAGGACAGCCGGTTTATTTTGCTTATTGAGTTATCACTAACTCGTCCCAGAGCGAACATGTTGCTCTGTGGCTGGTCCTCCCACAGTGATGGACATAACCGAGATCTGATGCTGCTGAAGCACGCCCGTGCAGAGCTCATGGGATTTGGAAAGAGGGTAGACTGTAGTGCCAACAGTGAAGTGGGTTGTTTTCCAAAACAGAGATACTGTTACATTACAAACCAAGCTTTTCATATTTATTCTACTCATGAAGTTTGAGCTTTGTTTATCTTCTGTTCATTGCTGGAGTGTTTCTCCTCTGCACTTCACACTTCTTAAACTGAATGTTGAAAGAGATAACTGTTGGTGCTCTTTTCCTTGATTGGGTTTGGACCAATCAGAATCAAGCATCTTACACAACTGGAATATCAGTAAACACTAAAATGTTTGTTGTTTTAAGTTATGTTATTGTGCATTTTCGCCTTTATTTGATAGGAAAGCTGGAGAGAGACAGGGAATGTGGGGAGTAGAGAGTGGGGGAAGACATGCAGCAAATGGTCTAGGGTTGGGAGTCAAATCTACGACCACTGGGATGAGCCCAACTGTGTCCCCTGCAATCCCTGATTTTCTTATCACATTTACATTTTTGAGAGTGAAAACACAAGAATCTCTGATGTTGAGTAAGATGCTGTTTGTGTTTTTTATTCAGCTGAGTTATATGGAAGTGTCCATGAGGCTCACTCAGTCCAAACAGCAGGTCGAGTGCTTCTTTTGTCCAGAGACTCTCTTCATAAACATCTGCTCTGCCACTTTATTATTCCATCTGGCTCTATGTTTTCTCCTGTTTTTCTCCTGCATGTCTCTATTTTTAAACCTGTGTTGTGCCTTCACACCTCTTCTATCTTCTATCAGATAAATTATTGATGGTTGGGACAATTTCACCCTTACATAAGGCAAGGACACCCTCACTTTAGCCGTGGAAGCGTGCGTGTGCGGCCTTCAAAATGGAAAAAAAAAAGGGCTGCCAAACTTTGTGCATATGCAGAATCCTGTTTGTGTGTGTGTCTGTGGGTTTGTGTGTGTGGAATATTTATTTCAGTCAAAACAAAGCAGTGAGCACCGCTTACCTGTTCTTAAACACACACACACACGCTCTCTCACAGATGAGGTGTAATGACCTGGTTTCGTCCTTCACTCTGAGCCTCTGTGAGCTTCAATCTAAGTGAAAACAATAAATTCTGTATCCCTGGGGACCCACGTGTGTTGCAGTTGCAGATAGATGATCCGGTTGCAGTATGTGTTGCAGTGTTTGCTGCAGTTTGTGTGTGTTGGAAAGAAAGTGCTTCATCTTTGCACGTTGACTCCACCAAGTGTCCACTGGGAGGACTGCAGCTGTGACCACAAAGTGTTGCAGCCAGGGCTCAGCAGAGACAAACGGCCTCTGGCGGCTAAGACAACTATCCATCCATCCATCCATCCATCCATCCATCCATCCATCCCTTCATCCCTTATCTTTTACTGATATCCAGTTCAGAGTCCCCATGCTACACCCTCGAATGTTACCCATAGTAGTGCCAAGGACAGTGCCTGCTGACTCGACTCTCAGCCAGCTGTGCAAGGAAGCAAATATATGATGTCAAGCTCACAGGACGGCTCGTACTGATGAAAATCATGTTGTCGGTCCTGATCTGCCTCAGTATAGTCCAGGGGTCAGCAACCCGCAGCTCTGGAGCCACATGCAGCTCTTCCATCCTTATGCTGTGGCTCCCTATGGCTTTGAAAAATAGATGATGAGTAATCATTTGAAGTGCATTTTATTTTTTGTTCTTTAGTTTTTTTTAAATTGTAATTCTGAATCTGAAGATTATCATGAACTTGTAACATTAAAATAAAAAGCAGCTTAATTTGTAAAATTTGGATTTCAGTATGGATCATTTAAGTTCAGCTTTTTATGACATAAACCCTCCCAGTGTGTTTTTTTCCCCCAGAGTTTAAAATGGTCAAAATGTTTCCTTTGGATACAGAAATAAAATTTCATTTTCTCTGTAGCACTTCATTGATTTCATAAGGAATACACTATTTTTTTTATACATAGCATAAAGGTAGAAAAGTAATATATGCACTGTTATCTTCATTTTAGATGTCAAAAAGGATTTGCGCCTCCCAGTGTTTTCTTATTGTGGAAACCGGGTCCAAACGGCTCTTTGAGTGTTAAAGGTTGCCGACCCTGGTATAGTCGAAGTGAGGTGTTGGTTTGTCTAAGAGATGATCGTCTAATGAGAGATTGACACAGAGAGACTGATATTCAGGAAATCTTTCAGAAACAAGTGAGTGTCCAAGCATAGATTCATTTTAAGAACCAGCTCAAATTTAAAACAAATCTCTCCCCTTAGGAAATAAAACTGAACTAAATGATTCTATGAGATTACACAAAAGTTTCCTGTAGTGAGCATTGATTTAAAGGTGACATATCATGCAAAATGGACTTTTTAATGGTTCTTTACCTGAAATATGTGTCCCTGTCTACAAACCCCCAGAGGATGAAAAAAATCCATTCTGCCCCTGTTCTGATTTCTCCACCTTTCTGTAAATGTGTGTGAAACGAGCCGTTTCAGACTTCTGTGTTTTTCATACGTCACAACGCCATCCGGACTGTAACAGGAAGTCAGAGCTCGGAGCTTGTTCAGCCCATAGACTGTATAAAATACAACTCAACCCCTCCTCCATTTTTCATTCCCTGCACACATGTATGCTAACAAGGAGCTTAGGAGGGAGGCATGCTAGTTGTAGGCTGTCTTAATAAACACAAAGGTCGGTTTTACTCCCCAGATTTGAAGATCTAGTGGATGATTTCTATTTGTCATGGAAAAGTGCTAGCGCTAGTTAGCATAGCTACATAGCTACATGTTCGTAGCTGTGCACCAAGTAGACACACGTCAATATACTGACAAATAAAACAACAAGAAACACTAAATCTGTGACCAATCCTTCAGAAAGGTCCCGCTGCCTTTCTGGTAGAGGTCGATTTTACTCCCCATGTCTGCAGATTTGAAGATCTAGTGGAAGATTTTTATTTATCATGGATAATTGCTAGCGCTAGTTAGCATAGCCACATAGCTACATGTCGTAGCTGTGTACCAAGACACACGTCGACATACTGACAAATAAAACAACAAGAAACACTAAATCTGTGACTAATGGTTCAGAAAGGTCCTGCTGCCTTTCTGGCAGAGGTCGGTTTTACTCCCCACGTCTGCAGATTTGAAGATCTAGTGGATGATTTTTATTTTCATGGAAAAGTGCTAGCGCTAGTTAGCATAGCCACATAGCTACATGTTGGTAGCTGTGTACCAAGACACACGTCGACATGCTGACAAATAAAACAACAAGAAACACAAAACCTGTGACCAATGGTTCAGAAAGGTCCTGCTGCAGGCGCCTCTCCGTCAGGATCAGATTCTGGATCAGATTCAGAGGGTTGAAGTAATGCGGGTTTGTGAGCAGCCGTGTATATTCAGCCAACATGTAAACATTAGATCAACGTGCTGGAGAGCCGAGGCCACATCCACTTCCTGAGGGGGCATGGTCAGAGAGAAAACAGCCTGTTCTGAGGAGGACTGAAGAAGAGGGTTCTTCAGGCATGCCAAAATCTGATTTCAAAGTGTTTTTTTGAGCATAAACTTTAAAGACATGTTTTGGGGACCTCTTAGACCAATATATATTGATGAAAAAAGCGTGATATGTCACCTTTAAGGTGATGATTTTTTGTATTGTGATTGCAGCTGAATCAGCTTTCCATCCATCCGAAGATTTGTGTGTTGCTGGATGAATGCTCTTCATTATGAGGGACTTGTTCCTTTAAGGTGCAATCATGGCAACTGGGATAATAATAGGTGTTTGGGATCATCCATCAGTGCCAGAGCATGTCGGGCTAATGAAATTGTCTTCTCTATCGATGCAGAATGATCCTAATGTGTGAACCTAACATGAGCTCTGCAATCTGCAGGAGCTCATTTAGGACACTTTAATGACAGAGCTCGACGCTGACATCACTCCTCTTTGTTACTCTCTTTTGCATAAGCCCATCCAGGTCTGTCATTCTTGCAGGTTTCATTTCATTTCTACTTCATCTGCTGTGACCAGGATAACCAAAAGTCCCTTCTTCCTTCCTTCCTTCCTGCCGCCGTGCTGCCAGTTCTGACTCACGCAGACGTAACATGAAGTGAGATGTAGAGGCTGCCAGAGGAGCTGCCAGGATTCTCTCTTTACGTTGTTTTATAATTGATGTTTTTCTTGATTTAAACTTCATTAAGTCACACCGCTCTTATTCTCAGCTCCTCGTTTAAACTCTAAATGAAGTTTCCGGTCGTGTTCTCCACTCTCTGAGACACTGATGGAGAAGAGGAAAGTTAGAAGTGGTTTATCAGGGAGGCTGTGGAGACGATGTTTTTCTCCTTGTCCTCCTTCCTTTTGCTCTTTTCGCCCCAGTCTCTATTTTTATCTCTATTGCCAGTCCTTCTACAGGTTGACACTTCTTTCTCTGTATTCATTTAAACTCCCTTTCCCACCACTTCTGTTTTTCCTCCTCCCCTTTCCTCCCTTCCTCTGTTGCCCTTCATCATCTCTCATCTTCATCTATTTCCAGACTCCTCTGTCCCTCTTGCTGCCTCCCTCAATCCCTGTATCTATATCCTCCTTCTTCATCCCTCTTTTCTCCCTCTCCCTGCTGTTTCTTCCCCTCCCTCATCCCTCCATCCTCCATCTCTTTGCCCTTTCTGTCTCCTGCATCCACGTCACGTCTTCCCCCTCTCCTGCCCAGACTCCCCGCGTCGCTGCGGCACCGTAATAATCACTGCATTGGCGAGTGCAAGGGGGGGGGGGAGGAGCGAGGGGATTGTAGGGGGTTAGGGGGGAGTGTGTGTTGTCAGGGAGACATGGGAGGCGGTTGCCGTGGAAACAAAGAGACTCAGAGCGTGAGGGATGGAGGGGGAAGAGAAGGGGTGGGATGGGTGTGACAGTCAGTGAGGTCGAAGTGTAAAAATAGAAACGCTCTGACAAGATCCTCGTCCCTCCATCCCCCCGCCGCCCCCCCCACCCACCCACCGCTCTCCTTCTCTCTCTCTCTGCTCGGCGCCGTGGGCGAGCAGCTGTAGCATCCTCTCCTCTCTGTTTCCACACGCTGATGTTCAACAACCTGTGACCTTCAACAGGAGAACTCGCAGTGACCTCTGGGATCTTTGCCCCGCAGAGATGAAGATTTGAATGTAGTCGTCAGCTGCAGCTTGGTTTTATTTTGTTTCCTGCTGTTGGATTTTATTTATTTTCTTAATGTGTCAGTCCAGCTAAAGTTTCAGTCTAAGAGATGCTTCCATTAATGATCTTATCGTCACCACTCAACCTCAAGTTTTGTAATCATTAACTTCTCAGCCGTGATTGGAGTTTGTTTATTGATTGTTTATTTATTTGCACAATTAAAATGATAGACCAAAAAAGAAGAAAGATAAATAATATACAGTTCAGGAAGAGGCAGAATACTCAGAGCTTATTTGAAGCCTCCATCCAGAATAATATTCTGATATCAAAAATGAATTAAAAAATACTAAATTGACACCACATGGCAACCTCTGGTCTCAAAACATGAAGCCCATGCGGTAGTGTTATAAACTGCAGTTCATTGAGTGTCCACTAGAGGCTGGCTGCAGAAACACTGGAAACCACATAGACACCCATTCAAAAAGACGATCTTTACAGCAGAAATAAACATGTACAGCCTGGTTCAAAAAACAGCTTGGCTACAGTAGCTAATCTCTATCGGCACACACTGTACAGGGGTGAATTTTTTTCTCACGCAACGGTTCAGAAGATATTAAGATTATGAGTTTTTGCCCAAATAAGGGCATGACTGACTTCACTGACAGGCGGGAACACATAGCCATTGGCTAGGAGGCTCAAACCCCACCTCTTCAGCATTTCCAATATGGCTGCCGCCGACGATTGGCTTCAAAACGTCTCTCAGGAACAGATGGGTGACGTCACGGATACTGCGTCCATTATTAATACAGTCTATGATTGAGACATAAAGACAGTAGTTGATACTAAAAATGAAATAACACAAAAATATATTAACAATTATTTTATTGTCATTTTTACTATGTTGTCTAAATAAAAGGACTTCTCTTGTTAAACTTGGAATCACATCTCCGGCTCTTTAAGAGGTAAAACGAACCTGAATGCCTTAACTTCAATCTTTCTTTTTCACTCATTATTTGGGTGAAATTCCCAAGCTGGTATTGCTGGCTCTAAAATCATTAAGCAGTCCCTCCAGGATTTCGCGGGATTTTTTTGTGATTGTTGCGGCCCAAAAAGCCTGATTTTGCGACAGCTTTTTGAAAAAATTGCGGTGAAAGTTGCGATTTTTTGGGGGGCTTTTTTCCCCCAATAACATCTCAGGGGCAAGTAAATATGCTAAAATACAGTTGTTTTTAGAAAACATTCTTGATGTGGCCACTGACTGTATTTTGATTCTCTTGATTCACAGAAAAATGCCATGAAAGGACTGTATTGCACATTTACGACGGTCCCTAAATGCACCTCGCAGCGACAGAGGCACAGACAGTCAGTTCACGGCACTCTGAAATTAATCTGCATCTTTGATGACTAGGAATTGATCAAAACTTACTGAATGTGTCTGATGTATCACCAAACTGGATTAAATCAAGCTGAAGACGGGAGCTTTTTTTCCGGCAATGGCTGCAACAACGTCAAACCTCAAATAGTAAACAGACGTCCCCCGGTTGTGTCTTTGTCACTAACGCACACCGGGGGTAAAAATCATCAATGAAGATGAGACAGATCAGTCCCTCCAGGAAGTTGCGATTTCGCGATCGCAACTATCAACGCAAATTCAACCAATCAGCGCGATTTTTTCACGGCCCTGCAATTTTAGACAATCACCGCAACTTTCCCGCAAATTTGACCAATTACCTCAATCTCAGCCCCTGTACGTCATCGGTTTTGTCATCAATTTGACTTCCTTGGAACATAAACATAAGTCCTCACTTGATCGGCACTTTTCAACAACAAAACACGCACAGAGAACGGGTGAAAAGAGAGAGGACAGCAGGCAGGACAAGTGACCATGACAACGTTGTTATTTATAGATTGAGGGGCTCAGTGTTAGCCTGGTCTCTACCTGCAGCAGGTGTGCTTTATGAACCAGCTCTCCTCACCTCCATGCATCTGTCTCATCTTCATTGATGATTTTTACCCCCCGGTGTGTGTTAGTGACAAAGACACAACCGGGGGACGTCTGTTTAATATTTGAGGTTTGACGTTTTTGCCATGGTTACCATAAAAAGCTCTGCATCTACAGCTTGATTTAATCCAGTTTGGTGAAACATCAGACACATTCAGTAAGTTTTGATCAACTCCTTGTCATCAAAGATGCAGATTAATTGTGTGCCGTGAACTGACTGTGCATCAGTCGCTGCGAGGTGCATTCAGGGACCGTCGTAAATGTGCAATACAGTCATTTCATGTGAATCAAGAGAATCAAAATAAAGTCAGTGGCCACATCAAGAATGATTTCTAAAAACAACTGTAATTTAGCGTATTTACTTGCCCCTGAGATGTTATTGGGGGACAAAAGCAAAAAAAAAAAAAATCGCAACTTTCACCGCAATTTTTTCAAAAAGCTGTCGCAAATTCAGGCTTTTTGGGGACGCAACAATCACAAAAAAATCCTGTGAAATCCTGGAGGGACTGACAGATGCATGGAGGTGAGGAGAGCTGGTTCATAAAGCACACCTGCTGCAGGTAGAGACCAAGCTAACACTGAGCCCCTCAGATAATAACTCTAGTATCTATAAATAACAACGTCGTCATCGTCACTTGTCCTGCCTGCTGTCCTCCCTTTACACCTGTTCTCTGTGCGTGTTTTGTTGTTGAAAAATGCCGATCAAGTGAGGACTTACGTTTATGTTCCAAGGAAGTGAAATTGATGACTAAACCGATGACGTGCAGGGGCTGAGATTAAGGTAATTGGTCAAATTTGCGGGAAAGTTGCGGTGATTGTAAAAAATTGCAAGGCCGCGAAAAAATCACGCTGATTGGTTGAATTTGCGTTGATAGTTGCGATCGCGAAATCGCAACTTCCTGGAGGGACTGATTAAGGATAAATTCTACCTTTAAAACAAAATAAAATCTGTCCTATTTCACCCGCGAGTGGGCATCTGGCAATTAATATAAATACATTTACAACATCAACAGAATTCAAAAGTACAAGATATGAATATGATGTGTATGGATACCTGTCTATGAGTATGTGGTTGAGCATAATGAGTATAGTTAAATAACAGTGGTTAAAAGTTTTTTCAAGCATCTTTTATAACATTTTAAAGACAAACAGTTTTTAGGCACATTGGAATAAATATTCCAGAATTTGGTGCCACTGAAACATATTGAGAATTGACTTGAAGTAAGACTTGAAGTGACCAGGGATATTCCTTTCACGTTGTATTTTATACAAAGAAACACATATTTGAGAGATATTGTTCTTATACATATTAAGAAGCTGGAATGTCACGCTGGTTCTTTTTTTAAAGCTTTCAAGCACCTGAGTGATTCATTGTTGTCTTTACACTCACTGCCCCTTCAGTACATGCTAACAGCCAAAGCTTCTGATTGAGCTTGATTCCTGACTTAACAGAAGCACTTAACAAAACATTACTTAACCCCCCATAGCAATCACAAAACAGGATTATCTATCAAATGGAAGTAAGACACAATAAAAGGTTTAAATCCATGAACTGTACATGTCAGTACTGAGACTGTGAAAGTCCAAAGTGTATGAGAAAGGGGGGCACAGTGTTGGACTTTTGAAACACGTGTTGGAAGGTAAAGAACAGCCACACTTTGAGCCCTCTCTCTCTCTAATGGACGGTTTAACTGCTCCATATGATATAAATTATCTTTGGTTATTAAACAGCTTTCTTATTAATCACCTGGCTGTGGTAAATACTTGATTCTGATTGGACAAAACCGCATAATAACAGTAATTAATTCTGAATAGCAAGGCAATGCCAGGGACAACCTGATCACGCACGTCAGAAAAGAGTCCAGCACATGTAGAGGTTATGATTTCACCTCTTCCTGTTGACAATGTGGCTTAAATGCTTCTGATAGCATATGTAACAACATTTAGGATATTTTTGACATCACTGTCTATATACCTGGAGAGGACAGGAGGACAAGAGGAAACAAGGGGAAGACCAAACTCAAAGAAACAGACACGAAGCAGCCACAAACTGCAGCACAGTGTGAGCTTTGGCAAAGATACAGGACTGTGTGAGTGAGAAGAAAAAGCCAACAGAGACCTTTTACAGGTGCTACCGTTATTTACCGTGATTAAAAATATTCAGTTTAGTGGGATTGATTACAGAAAAGCAGGAAAATGTTAAGACTTGAACATGAATGAGGAAGCAGGCTGATAAGAAAAACATTGCTATGGATGCGCTGCCAACCATCAAATCCGAGTTTTTTCAAGCTGCATAAAAATAAATGAATAAATAGATATCTATTAGTGTTCATGCAGAGCTGTCTGCTGGTCCCTGTTGCTCTGTGTTTACATCAATCAAATATCTACACTGTCGGAGTTTCACCATAAAAAAAACATTGATGTGCAAAAAGCAGCAGAGACGCCAAAATAAAGAGTAGAATAAATATCCAAATGAGCAGCAGAGACATCAAGCTGAATCGCATTAAATTCTGCCAACTATGAAACTATGAATGTAGATTCTGTCTCAGGTGCTGAAAGAAAGCCTCCCTGATTCTCCTCATCCACCCACAAACCACACCTCTCTGTTGTCTCCATCAGTCAACAGGCCTGTAGCAAGCTAATGTGTGGTTGTACACTGGCCTGATTTTTATGACACATTATTGTGAAATGATTTAAAACTGAGCAGACATTTTGACAGCAGGGGGAAAGAAAATCAAAAAGTGGCTTCTCTGGATCCAGCTGGAAGGAAACTGACATCAGCAGGAGTATCATCCAGTAAAGGTCACTGCCACAGGCTCTCTGACATGACAGCTCTTATCCAAGGAAGTCTTGGATCTCCACCAGCTAGACCATTTTGAATCGGGTTTGTTTCATAATCACATTATGATTAAAGTTTGAGAATGACAGGCAGTAAATTAGTTCAAACCATTTCACTGCTTTAACCTACAAACCTGCTTCTCTGTTTTTAAGAGCCACCTCTAAAGGTGCTTTTTAATCGCAGGAACTTTCCCCAGGAACTAGTGACCTTTTGAGGAACTATGCATGTTTTGACAGCAGGAACCAGGGTCTAAATTTAGTTCTTGGGTATTAAATCTCCCTCTGAAAAGCCCTTGCTTGGGGAGTAGTACTTTACAAAGGTCAAGGAACTTTTGGGGGCGGGGCCTGCAATGCTGAATGTTTTTTAAATGTAAGTATTTTTATTTCAGCTGCCATCCACAATAACATTTCACTCACTTGATTTAATAACTCTTTATCGTCGTCTTCTCTGAGCCTGATAGCACAAATGCATCTCTGTCAGCTCCTGGTGTTACAGTCTGAAGAGTGACCCTGTAAACTGGAGACCTTCAGCTGAACATATCAGTGTTTGTAGAGTTTACAACAGCTGTTGAAACCCAGAGGGAGTCCTCAGGAATGCATCCTTGTTTTGTTTTCATTAAAATGTCATAAGATCCTCTTCAGATTAGTATTTAATGATCACTAAAGATGTTTGTGAGGGAAGAAAGTCACCAATTAACAGGGTCGCTATTTAAACCAAAACACCAGTCGATCACTTCCATGGCCTTTAAAATTGCTTTTAATCGAGCATGCAAGGTATTTTAAAACGTCTTTGCTCGTGTTCGTCTTATTCCAAGCGTTGATTCAGTTAACCATCTGCAATGTCATAAAGCATCATGAAAAACAGCACAAGAGTAATCTCCTCCGTGCTAACAGGCTAACTGTAGTGTAGTACCTGAAAAAGCTGGCCTGTCTGTCTCCTTCTTTGGCATCATCTTTGTTGAAAGGCCTCCGTCTCTTTCTTACTGCCCTCTACTGGTCTGGCGATGTAGTGCAATAACTTGTTTCTTCATCCGTCATTGGTCTGATTTGCATAATCTCCGCTGGACTTTGGGCCTTGGAGGAAATGCAGACAACAATTGGCCACAGGAACCATTTAGTCCCTGGAAGAGTAGTTCCTTTAACTAAAGGTTCCTGGTACTTCTGCTCAAAAAGCACCTTAAGTTTGAGTCCAACTTAGACAGAAGCAGCGTCTGGGTGAAAACTGCCCACTCTTTTGAAGTCTATTGTGAGTGAACAATGGTCCAATGTCTTCCTCCTGTGCTCTCCGGCTGCTCCTCCGGCTGAGGTTACAGCAGACAACTTGTTAATGGAGGATTACGTAATAATACTCATTCATTTTCAGTCATGCCTGACAAGCTGCTCTTGTTATTTTGGCTCAGGCCCCCAGTGATTCGGGGTGAAGTGGGGCCGCTGTGAGACAGTCATCTGTCATGTGCAGTGAGAAACTTCAGTGTCGGTTCAGATCAAATATTTTTGTCTAACATTTGTGGAAAACGATGTGTCAAAGGAAGGTTCCTGACACACGGATGGCTCGTGGACAGTCGTTTCCTCAGTATGTAGAGAGTTTTCATCAGTGTGACACATGTTGTGGAACATGACTCTTAATCTGTCTTCAAATGGAAAAGGATCCAGTTCAGTCTGGGTTAAAAGAAAAGGTTAATATCAGTCACATTAACCTCAACATAGCTTCATACTGGGAGGCTTTATAAGGTGATTTAGATGGGATTGGAAATGATTGGATGTTTAAAGGGGCAGCAATACCAAAGGGCAACATTACAGTCCAGTAATCTTAGATGTAGAAATGAAGGAAAGGAAGCATGACTCCGACCATGGTGTTTTGTTTTAACACGCCTTCCTCTGCTCTTCGGGTATCATCTGCTGCAGACACTTCTCTGTCTGAAACAGCCGCAGGTCTTAATCACAGCAGTAACAGCACAGGTGTGGTGGATGACGTAAATGATGGCTCACTTCTATTAAAATGCCTCAGGACTCTTCTCCATGAGCAAATATCAGAACCCCAGGACTTACCCAAGCTACTGGAACGCACACAGAGCTTATCCTTTGCTTTTCCTGCCACAATATGTCAAAAGGATTTGTGCCAGATGTTCTCTGCAGTGTTTTTACACTTAGTGCATGCCAAATAGTTTTAAAGGAGCTCTATTAAAAATGGTTTTGGATGACTGAATGGACAGTCAATAAGGGGCCATACACCTCACCTTAAATTAGAATGATGTTGCTTAATATCACCATCCTATAAGCCAACAAAACAGGTGAGATCCAGTGACCAAAACATCAGCTGGTTAGAGTTTAAAAGGTTCCCGTGCACATATCATGCTCACTGACGGCTCTGCTGCAGAGGGACTTCAAAACAAACTAAAACATTAAGTTGACTGTAAAGAGCTAATCCTTGGAAAACAGCATCTTTCCAACAATCCAATGTCTGTCATGTACCAACTAGCTCTTGTCTTTGTGTTCCTCTCAACTGTGAATATAGGTTGTAATAAAATGTGAAGTTAAGCTTGTTTTAATTCACTTTCTGTGTAAGGCCTACATGGGTAAAGTTTGCATAAAGGTCCATGAAATGCAGTAGAAACAAATGACTATATCTTTATATTTTTGTAACTATTGTATTGCTCTGAAATCAACATTTCAAACTGTGTTTATCAGTTTGTAAGAAATTGATTTGAGCTGAAATGTACTGAACTGCAAAAATCAAATCAAGTTTAGTTTTTCTCACTGTAAGGTGTTACAGTTCTTACTTGAGATCCATGGATTTTCAGTTAAATTCAAGGCTGTTTCGAATAAGGGTCCCCAACCCCCCACCCCCGTTTTTGGTTTTGGATCGGAAGGTCTAGGGTTCGATACGAGGTCCTGCTGCCACACGTTCCAAATTGTCCTTGGGCGAGACACTTTATCCAGAACTGCCCCGGGTGCTGTGCCATCCATGTGTGGATGTGATCAGTCAAAACTGATGGGCTCTACATCGCATAGCAGCCATTTACCATTTACTCGGTAGTCCAGGATATCCCACAGATGCTCAATCAGATTAAGACCTTGGAACTTGCTGTTGTGTTCCTCCAGGCCACCTTCTCTCATTTCTCTGCAGTCCAGCTCTGAAGCTCATTGTAGGCACTTGCGGTTGATGGACAGGGTTAGCATGGTCACCCTGACCAGTCCCCGGTTTCGCAGTCGCATATGTAACAAACCTGAGATACACAGATGGGCACATGTCACTTTTTGTAATCCCAAGTCAAGTCTCAAGCCTCTGAGAGCCAAGTCCCAGTCCAGTCTGAGGTCTTTGAGGGCATTAGTGAGTCCAAGTCAAGTCTCTTATAGTTTCATTAAATGACAACATTAGTATCCTCCAAATGTTAACTCAAATATAAGTTTAACATTTACTCTCTTTGTGCTCCGTTTTTGGTCTCCTCCAACTCCTGAAGAAAACACTGTGTCTCATGGATGTGTTTTATATCAGGGGTTCAAACATGTTTGACTGATATGTTTGACATAGTGAAAGTTAGAAACACAAACAAACATGAAATGTACGTGAAGGAGGCGGGCAGAACGGCAGAACGGGATTTGATTGGTTTCATAATTTGGCTCCTGCTGGCAGGGATTGGTTGGTGTTTTCCCAGGTTTACTCCGGCTGTAGATTGCAGCTTTTTTTCACTCTTTTTTAAGAACACATTATGTATTAATTACCATCGGGACATAAAGATCATTCTAACCAGTATAACAAAAAGTGTATCTAAAGCTGACAACCAACCCCAGCTTTAACTTTTTCAGCAGAGAGAGCCTTGACCTTTCTGCTGATTTACTTGTTTTTCCTCCTTTGACCACTTCTGGTCAGCACCGCTGACCTGGAACATCCCACCAGAGCTGCAGTATCAGAAATACTCTGACCCAGCTGTCTAGCTATCACAGTTTGGTCCTTGTCAAAGTCACTCACATCCTCATTCTTACTCATTTTCTCTGTTTCTGACACCAACTTCAAGGAAAAAAAATGTTCACTTGTTGCCTGATGTGTCTCATCCACTGACAGGTAACATTGTGAAGAGATGATCTTGCTCTAGCTGTCAGTAGTGATGATGTTATGGCTGATTCCTGTACAAACTCTGCAAAGTGACAACGTGAAGCGTGTGTATGAATGGTAGTGAAGGCA
This sequence comes from Notolabrus celidotus, assembly GCF_009762535.1. Lineage (NCBI taxonomy): Eukaryota > Metazoa > Chordata > Actinopteri > Labriformes > Labridae > Notolabrus > Notolabrus celidotus. Next base: position 31,567,941 of record NC_048286.1, read on the forward strand.
CAGATACGTGCACACAGCGTCATCTCATGACGTCAATGTGGGGACGTCAAAGTATGTGTTTTTGTTGTCTCTCTTTTTTAAATCTTGTGGAGGGTTGGAAGGAGACAAAAAGAATCAGAGTGATTACAGCTTTCAGAGACGTCTGACTAAGCCTTTCATGTGTGTCTCACTCTGTATCAACATGTGAAAAGCAGCTGTCATATGGTGGCTGAGTAACTGTGGCAGCCATTGATCTGTGCTCGTATGTGTGTGTGTGTGTGTGTGTGCATGTGTGTGTGTGCCACTTTGCATCTGTTTGTGCCATGTCTATATGTGTAGTATGTCTTTGCACACTTGTCGCTAGGGGATGGATACTGAATTTTGCTTCAGCGAATGAGGGAGTATTCCGTGCTGTCATGTGACTGTGTGATGTCAGATAGAGAGAGAAAAAGAGAGAGAGAGAGAGACAGACACAGAGAGAGAGAGAGAGAGAGAGAGAGAGAGAGAGAGAGAGAGAGAGAGAGAGTAAGGTGCAATTTAGCCCCACAGCTGATCCGTGCAGTGCTCAGAGAGAAGCCGAGACAACCAGACACGCACACATTCACTCTCACTTGCACTTCTCTTACCTCGCCTGTAAACACACACACACTTGCACACACATGCACTTTGCATACATCCATGCACTTTGCACACATCAGCATTGCTGCACACACACAACTCAGAGGTACCACTTTAAAAGAGAGGATGCATGTTTTTCATTACTTTCCAAGCTCATAACACTTTGGATACTGAGGACGTCTCTGCCAGCCCGGAAGGACTAAAACAGGATACGGAGAAAACTGAAGACGAAGTTCAAGAAGATTTAAAACTTACCAACAAGAAAGCAACTAGCAGAAAACAGAAGAGACCTGGTGTAAAGAGAAGACAGGAGGACCTGTCAACAGAGAGGGAGTATGTCCTTCCTGTCTGGCGCTCCCTGGCAGAAGCCGGGTATTATTAGTGGCAGCAGCGGGTACGGACAACCATCCAGTGGGCTTCAACAGCAGCAGCAGCAGCAGCAGCAGCAGCACAAGTCTCCCAGTACCCCCTCAGGTGCCAACATCCCTGCGGCCCCGGCCTCATCCTCTCTGTCATCCCCAAGCCCGGCCTCTGACCGGCACAGTGGCTGGCACTGCCAAGACCAGATGGCACCAGGGGGGCAGGCTGCCACGGCAACACAGGGGGGGTCAAAAATAACTTTGACAGAAGAGGAGGGGAAATTAGGGCAAAGCCGAACTGATGCCACTTTGTCTGGGATGGAGGTTGAGGTGCCAGGAATGCCTAGCCGAAAGATGCCAGTGCTGAAGATAGAGGGCGAGGAATCCGGAGGGGGGAGGCCATGGGAGGATGGACACAGGGTGGGGGGGTCAGGGGGGTCACTTGGGAGTGCGGGACAAAGCCCCAGCAGCCCCTTGTCCTCCCACTCATCCCCTTGCTCTTCAATACCTTCCCCGTCGATCTCACCAGGGAGGTCTTTTCCAAATCCTGGGCTACAACGTCAACCAAACCTTAAAGAGGAATTTTACATACAGGGGTCTCAACTGTCTCTCCAAGGCCAGGGCTCGCTTTCTCCTTCCAAACAGGCCCCATCAAGCCAATCAAGCCCTCGCTCCACTGGAAGCCCCAAACCAAACCCAGGCAATAAAAAGGAGGAGAAGAAAGGTGTTGCATCCTCCTCTACCTTTGGAGGCATCCTTCAAAGTGTGAAAGATGATTCAGTTCCAGTTCTACCTGGAAATCAGACTCTCAAGCCATCTGTAGGAAAGCAAAGTGTTGATACCCACTCTGGTAGTTCCCCTACAGCAGGCCTACCTACAGCTGCTGTCGAGGTAGGTCGAGTAGCGGGGAGTGGAGGGGAAAGGAACAACTCAAGCCATACTGATCAGGGGAGGACGGGAGCCGCGGTCCAAGGCCCGTCACAGAACGTAAACCGTGGCGTTGAGGACGGGAGAGTGGGGTCGTGTGATACCTTAAGCAGAGAGACCAAAACAAGTCAAAACATCGAGCTGCCTCAGAGGACAGCGGTAAGACGAGCGATGTCTGACTGCTCACACCTGTCTGTTCCCCTGATGCTGGCCGGGGCGTACCCCACCGGTTTGGGAGGTCAATCAGGAATGATGCATACTCCGCCAAATTTCGCCCTCCTAGGAACAACTTGCCCACCCAGGGCGCCGTACCTACACGCGGCCGTCCGACGCTCTTACACGGTCACGGACGGCACGGACGCTGCGGTCGCAATGGCGACAATGATGTCATCCCCACTAATGACAACACCTGTAATGCCCTCATCTCCACCTCCTAAGAGGCACCATGGAAGCTGTGAGACCAGTTTTTTACTTGCTGTTCCTCCGCCTTCAGGAGCGTCAACAATCAGCACGCAGGAGAGCAAACTGACCACGATGGGTAAGAGTTTCTTCTTGTGTGTGTGTGTCGGTAAATTACGGACTCTTCAGCTAGCTAATTCTTGGAAACAACCGCTACCAGGGACGTGACCCTCACTATTCATGAATCAAAGCACACAAAAACTGCTCCCCAAGATTCTCCTAGTCGCGATACTGCTAAGTTATAGTCAACCATTCATTCATAAACACTGATGCTATGTAGTTTGAGTTCTTCCCAGAGCATAGATCACTAGAAGCAGAGGGTTTGGCTTTGGTAGATGTGTTCTGAAAGCCTGGATGAACTCTTTCCTGTAGTTTGTAATGTTTTCCTCAGCTGGTTTGAACATTTGTAAGACTGGCCTTAGCTATCACTCAGTTCCCGTGATATATCATATTAGCCCAAGAACACAATCGCTAAAAGTAGTCACACCATCACTAATGCCCGGTGTTTTTTACCCAATATAATATACCCAATAAAAAGTACTTGTCATCAAAATATATCAAAATATGACAATACATGACAAAATAGACAAGTGCTCTTTTATTCTAAACTGTGCCATGTCTAACAAAATGAAAAAAATGTATCATGGGGGGACCCTATAAAAATTCAGAAACACTGACGCTATCTAGTTTGAGTTCTTCACAGAGCATGGATCACTAGAAGCAGAGGGTTTGCAGCAGATTGGCTTTGGTAGATGTGTTCTGAAAAGCCTGGATGAACTCTTTCCTATAGTTTGTGATGGTTTCTTCAGCTGGTTGGAACATTTGTAAGACTGGCCTTAGCTATCACTCAGTTCCCTTGATATATCATATTAGCCCAAGAACACAATCGCTAAGAGTAGTCACACCATCACTAACGCCCTGTGTTTTTTACCCAATATTATATACCCAATAAAAAGTACTTGTCATTAAAATATTACAATACATGACAAATTAGAGTAGTGCTCTTTTATTCTAAATTGTGCCATGTCTAACAAAATGAAAAAAATTATCATGGGGGGACCCTATAAAAATTCATAAACACTGACGCTATCTAGTTTGGGTTCTTCACAGAGCATAGATCACTAGAAGCAGAGGGTTTGCAGCAGATTGGCTTTGGTAGATGTGTTCTGAAAAGCCTGGGTGAACTCTTTCCTGTAGTTTGTGATGTTTTCTTCAGCTGGTTGGAACATTTGTAAGTCTGGCCTTAGCTATCACTCAGTTCCTGTGATATATCCCCTTTTTTATTACCTCAAATAAGCTCAATGGAGGCACCAAAGTGTATTCAGGTGGGCTCTGTTTATACAACATAATCTCTCATTTCTGTAACTATGATTACAGTAAAAGTCTTTATTTAGCAGGGAGTTGTATTTAAGTAGTGGTACTGTTCCTGCGTTTAATCACGCTCTGCCGTCGTGTTCCTGAGATATAAATGTCATGACTATACTGCTGAGATTGTTAGTGGCTGCGTATCTTTTCTTGTCCTTTATGTCTCTTCACTTCACTCGAGCACACGTCGCAATCCAGGGAATCACAGCTTAATTACGCTCGGCCAAGTAAAGGTTGTTAGCTGTTCCTTCGTTTCTAACTTTAGCCTTTTGCCTGAAAAGAGGCTGCTACGCTGCGGGTTGCCACTTAATTGGAAAGCATGTATCGTTCTGTGGTTGGGTACAGAGAGTGGACCCTGGAAACTCATCGTTTCAGTCTTGATGGGAGATACTCCCACTGTGGCCACACCGTCATTAAGTACCTGTGATAATCCATTGTGTTTCTTTGTGTTTCTCAGAGTTTTATCTATCCTTCCTGATCTCAGTTATGCAGGATTTATGTTACCTTATGGAATTTATACCAAAACAGGCTTTAACAATAACATTTATTCATAGTTATAAACAACTTTTATCACCTTCTCTTTCAAAAATGTAAATTTTTGGACACAATGCAAATATTAGCATTAGCATATTAGCATTAGCTATTGCAGCAAATCAACTAGATGACATATATTGCTCATTTAAAGAGAGTTAAGTGTGCGTGTTACATACATAGAGCTGGGCGATATTGAAAAATGTGTTATCACAATAACATTTTTCATATCAGTCATTATCGATAATTTTCACGATAAATATCAAATCATTCTTTCAAATCATTTTAAAGGCAAATTTGTTCTCCTGAGTGAAAGTTGAAGAAAAGAGACGGTTTGTTAGCTTGTACCTGAGATTTAGTCATGTAGTAAATAGCGAAAATATCTTAACTCATGAAGTTTAGTGGCCTTTCTTGTTGAGCATGTTTTCACTGTGTTGAGCTGGTAGGTTTTGCATTTTCAGCTGGGTTAACGTCTTTAAGCCCCGCCTACCTCTCACCCTGCAACATGATTGGCTGTTCCATGCCGACTTCTACTTCTGTTCAATGTTGGGTGGGAACTAGCGTTTCAGACACACTTCCTATACAGTGGTTGGGGGGGGGGTGTAATCACAGGTTTAAATATATCAACATTTAGTTTTATCATACATTTGTTATATTTATATTGAGAAAAATGATATCACAGCAATTATCCTTATGGTTTTATCGCCCAGCCCTATACATCAATCAATCAATCTTTATTTGTATAGCGCCAAATCACAACAAACGTTATCTCAGGACGCTTTTACAAACATAGGAGGTCTAGACCACTCTATGTCAAATTATGAACAGAGACCCAACACCAAGACAGGGTAAGACTCAGTCTTACCCCACCTTAATCCACCATGAGCATTGCACATCGCATTATTTAGCTAGTTACAGTGGCGAGGAGAAACTTCCTTTAACAGGCAGAAACCTCCAGCAGGACCAGACTCATGTTAGACAGCCATCATGCCTCGACTGAGTTGGGTCTTGAAAGAGGGATAGAGGGGAGTAAGAGAGAGAGGTGATAGTGATGAGACGAGTAGTAGAAGCTGTTGCCGCTGGAGTCCAGCACGTCTGCAGCAGGAGTCTCAGAGGAATCTACGAGACAAGGGAGCTCAGGGACTCCAGAAAGGTCTATGGTTAAGTAACTTTAATGGGACAGGAAGAGTTAAAGTAAGTGATGAAGGAGTTGGGGGGAAGGGGGTGAGCTAGGATCCCAGTGTGTTAGTGCGCCAGTTCCCCCGGTAGTCTAGGCCTATAGCAGCATAACAAAAGCTGGTCCAAGCCTGATCCAGCTTTAATTATAAGCTTTATCAAAAAGGAAAGTTTTAAGCCTACTCTTAAAAGTGGAGAGGGTGTCTACCTCCCAGACCTTGACTGGTGGATGATTCCAAAGGACATACGTTAATAAAAAGAGTGTTAAAGGTTATGAGATGGACCATTACTGAACCTGGAGGTCACAGGGAGCAGCATGAAGCTTTCTATATTTGATTAAAGTGTATTTGATTGCATGTTCAAATCAGCTGATAACGGCTCACATGGATGCTAAGGAGCTGATATTCAGCCATGGTTGTTCTGACATACATTTTACAGTCATTATGCACAGACAATAGAAACATGTCTAAGCTGCTGGGAAACATCTAGCATCATGGCACATAATATAAGAACCACATTTATGATAGGTCTTTGCAGCACTAACTGTGGGCTCTAAGTCTGAGCTCAAAAATGAATGCACGGATTGAAAAAAAGTCAATGTAAAAAATGTTGATGTCCTGGTTTCCATTTGCTTTGAGGTTTCAACTAATCAATATTTTATTTTGACATTAAAATCATTAAGAATAATTATAAAACAAACGTCCAACCAATGCTTCTTGGCCAACTTCTCCTCAAGTAACTGCGTACTCGAGCAGCTGCTTCCATGCAAATGAACAACCACAGCTTTTGTGTCATGGTAGACATTGGCCTTCTCTGCAGCATCAGGGACGTCAAATGAGTCAGACGTTAACATCACTCTCACTTTGTTTGGAGGTGATGAGCGCTGTGTTCGGTTGACTTGATACAAGTGCACAGAATGAGGCTGGTGTTGGTGTTCATGATCTCAAAGGTTGATGCTCTTTGAAACGTCCTCTGCCCTTCTAAAAGGGGGATTTAATGAGACATATCAATACGCGTTGGAAAATGTGTTTTTTCATCATCACTGTGTTGCATTTCTTATTAAGAGGATCACACAGAAATAATCATATCCTTGTTTTTTATGATGTTCTTTGAAATGATGATTTGATGAGTTCTAGGACAAACCCAGAGGACATTCTGGGAAGATGAGGTTGATGTTGATTTACCAGAAAGAGAAAGAAAGGAAAGTATAAGAGCTGACAGGGGATTGCAGTGGAACAAGCTTAAGGCTTGGAGTTTAAAATAAAGGCTGATTTGGAGTATTGACATCTTTTATGCGGCTCAGTTGAACAAAGATGATTAGATAGAGAGCATACATGAATGTTTTTTTATGCCGTGCATGTGTTTCGGTTTTCTATCCTTTTATTTTCTGCCTCAGAAGTGATTATCAGTCCATCCAGCTGTGTGCTCTGGTTTTCAGACTGCAGGACAGAAAAGCAAGGACATTGATTAGACATTGACTGTACTCATTCAAATATAGAGCAGCTATTTCCAGCATTATGTGTCTGTGTGTGTGTCTGTGTATGCGTCTGTGTGTCTGTGTGTGTAGGTGAAGCGCTTCAGCTGACGTGAATCTTCCATATTTGAAAAGCGCACACCCACACACGGACACACTGACAGTAGACAGGGAGTCTGCAGCTTCAGGTGTGTGGTGTTTTTTTTCATTTCGCACAGAAATAGATCCCTGCAGCACAAAAATATTCACACATGCACAAAGAAGTACACAGCTGTAAGGGGAGGGGGGAAGGGGAAGTGTGAGACTCAAAGCTTAGGCAGGAAACTGAAAAATCAAACAGTAATAAAACACAACTAATTAAACTGACAGATGGGCACAGCAGCACGCAGGTTTTACTTCACAGAGCCCACCGTGTTATTCTGGAACAGTGTTGGACTCAGTGGCACATCTAGACAAATGAATCAGCACAAAAATCAGAGAACAGTGACTCTCCATTTCAACATGCAACTCTGGTTGCCCAGAGGAAAATTGTACTGCTCAAGGCTTTCTCTTCTAAGTCTCACTTCAGCCTCATTCAAGTTTCAAATTGTTCTCATTCGTTTCTCATCTGTTTCTCCTAAAATTCACTAGGAGAAATAGTTGAGACCATGACATGAGTCTTATTTGAGACTTAAATGAGAGATCTCATTAATGGCTAATTTTCTTGTCTTTTTTAAAAATATATTCTTGGCCTTTTTGCCTTTATTTGACAGGACAGCTGAAGAGAGACAGGAAATGTGGGGAGTAGTGAGCGGGGGAAGACATGCAGGAAATGGTCGACCGGCCAGGAATTGAACCAGCGCATGGCCGTGGGAAGTAGGGGTGCTGAGGGTGCTGCAGCACCCACTGTTGGAAAAGGCATCACAATTTTTTCTGAATGCATAAATAAGTTGAAATAAATACATTAATTAACAGGGTTTTTTTTAAATCATTTTCATTGTATTATTTTCTGAAAATGTAATGCCTGAGGAATATTTACTTGTAAGACGTAAATAATAATAATAATAATAATAATAATAAATTTTATTTAAAGGCACCTTTCTCGGCACCCAAGGACACCGCACAGATAGATAGATAGATAGATAGATAGACAAATTTACATTAGAGGAAACAAAATCAAAGTCAAAATGAAAACAATATAAACTAACAAAGTGGTAAGAAAAAGAATAGAAACAAGAATGACTGCAATTGGAGTCAGACGGAGTAAGCGGTTTTGAACAGATATGTTTTGAGTTGTGATTTGAAATGGGGGAAAGAATCTGTGTTTCTGAGTTGAGGTGGCAATGAGTTCCAGAGACGGGGAGCAGAGCGGCTGAATGCTCGGCTCCCCATAGTGGTGAGACGGGCGGAGGGGACAGACAGGTGTATGGAGGAAGAGGATCTGAGGGAGCGGGAGGGAGTGGGAACATGGAGGAGGTCGGACAGATATGGGGGGGGGGCGAGGTTGTGGATGGTCTTGAATGTTAACAGGAGGACTTTGAACTGAATACGGAACTGAACAGGGAGCCAGTGGAGCTGTTGGAGGACAGGAGTGATGTGGTGGATGGAGGGGGGTTCGGGTAATGATACGGGCAGCTGAATTCTGGACCAGTTGGAGTTTATGGAGGGATTTGTGAGGGAGGCCGAAGAGGAGAGAGTTGCAGTAGTCCAGACGGGAAGTGACAAGGCTGTGGACAAAGATGGCGGCAGTGTGGGGGGTGAGGGAGGGGCGGAGACGATTGATGTTACGAAGATGGAAGTAGGCAGTCCGGGTGATGTTATTGATGTGTGATTGAAAGGATAATGTGCTGTCAAGGATGACCCAGACTCTTAACCTGGGGGGAGGGTGAGACGGAGGAGTTATCAATGGTGAGGGAGAAACTGTTGGATTTGGATAGAGTGGATTTGGTGCCAATGAGGAGAACCTCGGTTTTATTACTGTTTAGTGTAAGGAAATTTAGGGTGAACCAGGTTTTTATTTCAGAGATGCAATCAGTGAGGGAGGTGGGCGGGAGAGTGGACGAGGGGTTAGTGGTGAGGTAGAGCTGGGTGTCATCTGCGTAACAGTGGAAGTGAATGTTGAATTTGCGGAAGATATTACCGATTCATGAAAAGATGAGCTCAGGCTCTTTCTTTGCTCCATCTGAGCTCATCTTTTCATGAACATTTATAGTGCCCTGCAAAATTAAGATTTCAATGTAATTGTCCACAAACTTACAATTCTCATTAAAACATTTGAACCACTTGCAAGATCAGCTATTTAGATGTCAAATGATCTCTTCTTTGACTTCACAGTATGGTCCTTCCTTTACAAGTCTGTTTGGAACAAAACAACTTCACAAAGATTTAGTGGATTTGAGAGAAATTGCAAAAGATAGAGATTTCATACCAGGTATGACAGACCATTTATTTAAAATATGGGCTGCAAAAGGGCTGACCAGATTTAGCCAGATTATTACAATTAAAGGGTTGGATTCTTTTGGGCGCTGGTGGCCTAGCGGTCTAAGCGCCCCACATGCAGAGGCTGCAGTCCTCGTTGCAGGGGTCGCCGGTTCGATTCCCGGCAGGTTGTCCACTTCCTGCATGTCTTCCCCCGCTCACTACTCCCCACATGTCCTGTCTCTCTTCAGCTGTCTTGTCAAATAAAGGCAAAAAGGCCAAAAATATATTTAAAAAAAGAGAAGAAAATTAGCCATTAATGAGATCTCTCATTTAAGTCTCAAATAAGACTCAACTATTTCTCCTAGTGAATTTCAGGAGAAACTGATGAGAAACGAATGAGAACAATTTGTAACTTGAATGAGGCTGAAGTGAGACTTAGAAGAGAAAGCCTTGAGCAGTAAAATTTTCCTCTGGGCAACCAGAGTTGCATGTTGAAATAGAAAGTCACTGTTCTCAGGTTTTTGTGCTGATTCATTCATTCATTGCTCCATCTGAGTTCAGCTTGAGACACAAAAACTGAGTCTGACTAAAACAAATGGATGAGGTTAGACTGAGGCAATTGAGAGAGCTCCCTGATTTCTCCACCTGAGCTCAAAAGGAGTCACAACACTTGAGACATACCTGAGAATCATTTCAGACTTTGACCAGATCTCCTTTTGAACTGAAAGGGAGACTAAGCTGAGACGTTTTCTGGAGGCAAGAATGAGAAACAGGAGACATAAGCTATCGTCTCATTTTGCTTTCAAACAGATCTCATTGTTGTCTAGGAGACAGAAATGAAACACTTTTGAGATCTCCTCTCTAAATTTCATTTCCTATGGTTGGTGGTGGCTTAAGCTTGGGGAAAATTCTTGCCCTGTCATTTGCAGGCTGCCCCCCCAAAAGCTCAAGGGATGTTCTGCAGAACAAGATGCATGAGAGCAGCAGCCTCCATGGAGGGCTTTACTGTTCTACCTCATTTGAAATTTTTGACGAGTGAGTTTGTTACATAACGCTTTAGGATTATTACTCTGTTTATGTAAGAGATTTCAATCCCAAAATCGGATTTAATTGAAGGATTAAAAACTTAAAGAAAGTTCAATGCTAATGATGTTTTAACAAGTCAAAACCAGCTCGGCTCTTTCGCTGCAGCAATGTCACCGAGCATGAAATCGGTCCCTGAGCAGAAAGTCACGTGGATTATTCCTGTTTTATCAGTCTGTGTATTGATTGTCCTGTCTGCCCCAGTGGTATTTGGATAGCTATCATGCTAGGCAGTAAGAGCTATAGCGGTCAATAATCCATCTGGGTTTATGTGTGCAATGTGTGTGCGTGTGCGTGCCAAGACGGCCCCTGCAGTGAAGTATTCCTGCACGAGTTCCACGTCCGTGTATGTTAGTCATGCTCTGATTTACGTGGCAGTCAACCCGCTCTCTGCTTCTTTCTCTGACGCTCTTACACAAACACACACCAGCACACACACACACACACTGACACACACGCACAGTTGGTTGCCAGAGGCTGTGTATTGTAGCGTGGTATTAGATGGATCCAGTGTGTTCTCAGCCAGCAGTTTCATGTTCGATGAGTCACATTGCTGGTGTTGGAGGGCGGTGATACAGCGATGAAAACTACTGTAGCATGAGAAATAACACCAGCAGTTTGAAGCTGCGCTAACAGCCTAATAATATTACATCCTCAAATACAGTATATATTTAATTAGTTAGTTTGGAGTCTTTGAAATGCTTTAGACTTCATTTCTTTGTAGAATATGGACGATAATAATCAAAGTCATTGCACTGCAGACGTGGATTCTTGATGTCTGAGGCTGTTTGGTTTGTAGTGTTTCTTGAAGTGGTTGAAGGCTGTGTTTTTTTTTTCAACATGGGCCTGAAGACAGAAAAATCATTTGAAAAATTGGATAATTAAAGGCACTGTGAGGAGTTTCCATCGTTTGTTGATTCTGGTGACTCCTTTGGACACACCTGCAGTGTTTTTATTCCACACAATAACATCACACACATCTGTGATTCACTTGATTTCTTTTTCCTTTCATTCGTTCTATATTTTTTGTATCTGAGATCCTCTGGCAGTGCTCTGCTAGCTGTTCCAGGGACCCGACTGAAAACCAAAGGGGACAGGTTTTTTTCAGTCAGGGCTCCTTCACTCAGGAACAAGCCTGCCAGAGGAGATCAGACTTGCAGAATCAGTCCCTTGTTTTATGTCATTATGAAGACACACTTTTACAGAAAAGCTTTTATTGTGTGATTTTATTTAATTTTAACTCTGTTTTTAAGGGTCTGTTTTATAAGCTTGCATGCTTTTTAATTTTTATTTCATTTTATTTTTTATTGCTTCATTTTGCTTTTCACTTCTTCTTGTTTTTAAAGCCCACTGTGAAGCACTTTGTCACCTGTATTGAAAAGTGCTATATAGATAAAGTATTTAAAAAATATATATTATCATTATTATTATTATTAAAGTTGTTTATGAGCGAAGCATCCAGCTGAAAGTCTCCAGTTAACAGGGTTGCTGTTTAAACCAAAACACCGGCCGACCTCTGCACATGTCAGTGTTTGTGGAGTTTACACAGCTGTTGAAACACAGAGGGAGTTCCTGGGAATGCAAACTAGTTTAGTTTTTATTAAGATTTCAAAATATCCTCAGCAGATATTTAATGATGGTCTAAAGACGTTTATGAGGGATGCATCCGGCTGAGAGTCTCCAGTTAACAGGGTCGCTGTTTAAACCAAAACACCGGCCGATCTCTGCCACGGCTTTTTGAGTTCAAAAGGATTTTAAAGCCGTGTTGAAACGTCTTTGCTACTCGTGCTTATCTCCTCTCACGTGTTGATTCAGTGAATCCATCTGTGATGAATTATAGCACCATCTAAAACAGCGCCAGCTGAGTCTCTTCATGCTAACAGGCTAACTGTTGTGTTGCTCATAATGATACCTGCCTGTCCGTCTGCTTCTATGTTGTCATCTGTGATGAATGGCATTCGTCTTTGTTTCACTGCCCTCTACTGGTCTGGTGGTGTAGTGCATTTACTTTTTTCCCCCTCCATACGTCACTGGCCTGATTTGCACAATCTACCCGGGACTTCAACCCGTGGTCGAAATGCAGACAACAACATTGGGGGCACAGGAACTGTTTAGTTCTGGGGGCTAAAAGACCCTGGAACTCTTGGTTGAAATGCACCTTTGCAGGCTTTATTGACACATCCCTGAAGAGAAGAATGCTGTCTCATGTTTGGACCTTACCCAGAGTTTGGTCTGACCACCTCACTTCTTATTCTGCTGTTCTGATTTTAAACTTCTGAATTATCTTACGACTAAAAGTCTCTCAACACCTGGATGATCATTTTCTTTTGCAGTAAGGGATTATACTTAAGAGCTTGTGACAATAATAGATACATAAAGGACAAAGATACACTGCAAAATACACCATGGACATATTTTTAGATGCTTCCTTTCTGTGGAGTTACACTGATTACATTAATGCACACTTTCTCTGACAGACATCAAAATCAGTCAGGACCTAAACACCGCCAGGAATCTTAGAATTAAGGACATTAAAATTCATGGAGCAAGTTAGTGTCACGGAGAGGATTTGCAGCTGCAAGCAGGCGATGAGTTTGCATTGACACCAGCTTAACTTTGCAGGAACTGACTCCAGCCTGATTAAACACAACACAGAAGTAGTCTTCAGGAATAGATGGAGAATGCAGGAGGATATCCAAACTCCTAATGAGTACCTCTGACTGCTACCTTCAGGAGCACACACGTGCCACACATGTGAGAGGAGCCTCTGAGCTCATTATCATAGCTTGTGTCTCATTCGGGCTCCAGACTGTGTGAGTTTTGCGGTAACAGTTTAGAGTGAGATAACAAAATGCAGCTTGTTAGTTTGCAGCTTAACTTCTAAAGGGAGCGGGTCCATGTCCTGTACCTCACAGCTCAGCAGCAGCAGCAGCGTGGAGTCCGTTAGTGGAGCAGTTACCAAACAGCAGACATCAGAGGAGAGGGAAACGAAGGGGGCATTAGGGTCCAGCGAAGTCTGGCGTGTCCACTGTCACTGTTACATAAGGGATGTCTTGGTGGCAACAAAGAGCCCCTGTCTCTAACACCCGTCCATCACCCCTCCTCCATCTTCCTGTCATGCTCTCATCTTCTCTCCTTCTCTCTTGCTCATCCCATGAATCAGCTGTTGGCAGCTTTTGGTCTTGCTTGCTCAGTTTGACCTAATGCTTCGTCTGTGGAGGATGAATGTCCCAGGTCGGTGTTTTCATAAACCTGGCACACAGATGAAGAACTCTAAAAGGACACCTACTTTTTAGATCCACATTTTTTTTAAAACCAAAACTAAACAGAACAACAAAACACATCAGCTTAGTCTGATTATCTGGCTTTGGTTTGAATATGTAAATATTGACACAATCACACATGTTGGAATGAGCACATAGACAACAACGCTCTGATCAGCAGTGGTGGTTCTGGGGAGGGGCCAACAGGGGCCAGTGCCCCTGTAAAACTGAACCTGGACCCCCCTGTGCCAGGGTTAAATGTGTCCCTCTGACAACACCCTTGGCCCCAGCCTGCCCCCCCCCCCCCCCCAGTAAAATTGGTCTACAACCACCACTGCTGATCAGAGGTCTGAAGATAAAGGATGTCACTCAGGTGACTAATAACTGTTTTGTTTAGTCTGTTGCAGTGTTTTTGGAGAATTCCTCAATGAAGACATTGTTGTGGGAAGATTGTTCCTGCCAAGAGTCATTCGTCTTGCCTGTTCGTCTGTATTGTGGGAACGTTTTGGTTGGGAGTCCGCCGTAGTAGCTGGGCACCACCATAGACTGTTAAAATATGGACGTAGTATCCGTGACGTCACCCATCTGTTTCTGAAGAGCTGTTTTGAAGCCAATCGGCTGCGGCAGCCATATTGCTGCTGTCGAGCGATTGTGACGTAAAGAGGCAGGCTTTGAGCCTCCTAGCCAACAGCTGCAGTGTTCCTGCCTGTCAATCAAGTCAGCTGTGCCTCTCATTGGAAGACTCGTAATCTAAATATCTTTGAAGTCGCCGCGTCAGAAAAAAATTCACCCCCGTACAGTGTGTGCCGATCGAGAGATGAGCTATCCAGACTACACTCGTCTTTTGTACCAGGCTGTAAACATGTTTATTTCTGCTGTACAGATCGTCTTTTTTGAATTGGTGTGTACGTGGTTTCTGGTACATCCAGAACCAGCCTCCTGTAGACATATTTCTCAGGTTGTTTAATCCTCCAGAAAATATTTGTTTTGTGTGTTTGGTCTCAACGACTGGCGATGAGTTTTCTGCAAGACAGCAATTTAGTCATTGTAAAAATGACGTTTCCTCAAGAGTAAGACGGGCGATACAAGAGGGAAGTCTTTAGAACGGGCTAACTGTGATTGTCTAGATGCTATAACAGGAGCTTGTCAATCAGAGTATGATTTTAGTAATGTGTGTCCTCCGTTTGGTTAAAATCTTGATGCTATAGAACTAGTGTTGTAGTCAAGACCACATCAACCGAGACCAGAGTGCACAGAGACCAAGACACGACCAAGACATTTAGGGATCGAGACTGAGTCAAGACCAAGACCAAGGCAGGGCAAGACCGAGACAAGACCAAGACAAAATATCAGGGTTCCCACGCGTCCTGGAAAACCTGGAAAACAGTTGACCAGTTTTCCAGTCCTTGAAAACACCTGGAAAATGGGAGAAAACGTAAAATTTCCTGGAAAATTATTCCAACATGACTGTGCGCTATCTAACAAGGTTAAAAAAAACACATCCCCATTCAACATCTGTGGCCATTTTTGTCATTCAGATCTATTTAGGTCATTTATGCACTGATCCTCTGATTATTATTATTATTATTTATTTCAGTGAGGCAGCTTCCAGAGTCCTTTGCAGGCTCTTTTGTTTTTTAATTAGCTCATTTTATATTTTTTGAGAAGAGAGAAAGCTGAGATGAGAGTTGGCCATCATTGTTACTTGGTTGCACTCATAAAGTGCTGTACATCTGTGGTTGCATTATTCTATAATTAATTTGCCATCATTTTTAAGCATGTAAGAGATGATTTCATCTAGCCATAGACTGCACGTCTTTCAATGTAGACTTCCACTGAGAGGAACATATTAGACTATTTAGGAACTAAATTAGGAACTCAGTTTAGACTGTCATACCAGCTTGATCATCACTGAAAATGTCCTGGAAATGTCCTGGAAAATGATCTCTGGAAAAGAGTGGGAACCCTGAATATATTAATGAAAAATCCTTATGAGAGTTAACAAAATAAAATACTTCTGTTTCTTTGATTTAAGTTTGCTTTAAGTACAATTAACAGCAACAAACAAAGTTTGGTTTTATCTTTGTTGCCTTTCTTCTGACTCGCTGTGAGAGCCTTTTGGCTCCTTAAGTTTTGTTTTGGTCGATGTTAGTTTAACTTTAACTTTAGATTAGAGTTGAAACTGTGTTTACTGTTGCCTGTGATCTCAGGAAAGGTAGGAGGTCGTAGCGGTAAATGGGCAAGATTGTTTTGTGGAGGCTTTCTTTCCTAATTAGTTGTGCATTTTTGATTTTCTTTAGATAATATTTGTAGTGTTTTAATCTGATGGGTTATAGGTGTTGACACAGAGTGCATCAGTTGTGGTCCTTACCAGTCTGGATATAAAATACGGAGTTCGCCCAGTCCGATACCGAGACGAGACTGAGACCTCAAATAAGTGGTCTCGAGACCGGTCTTGAGACCAAGTTTGGTCTCGAGTACTACAACACTACTATAGACTCAGAAAAATTTAGATTGCATTTTAGAATCAACCAGTTTGGTTCTCAAACTTCATGTGACTTCCCAATCCATCTTATATAAATCTATATCTTTGTCTTGTTTCACCTCAGATGTGATAAATGTTGTGCATCATCTTAAGTTGTTAACTTTAATTTAGCATTTTTGGAATAATGCTCATTTAAGTTTGTGGTAGTATAGAATAATAAAGTGACTTAAAATCAATCTTTTGAATCCGTTTTTTCTAACAGCTTTGACATTTCTTGTTTCTCTCACAGTGAAATCTGACAACAAGGACAAACAGGAGAAGACAGACTTCATGTCCAGCAAGACGGACAAGATCGATACGTTTGACAAGAAGGAGAAAGAAGAGCAGCAGAAGAAGGACAACCAGAAGATCGCCAAAGACGACGAAAAGATGGAGAAGATGAATGCAGAGAAAAACAACAAAGCCAACGAGAAAGCCGAGAAAGTGGACAAACCGGAGAAGACCAACAAAGACGAGAAGAAGGAGGAGGAGAAGAAGCCGGCTGAGAAGAAGGAGGAGAAGGGAGGCAAAGGGACAGCCAAGTCTCCAACAGGGAACAGTGGCAAGACCCTGCCGAGCCCTGACAGCAAGGGCAAGGTGGGTCACTCACACATACACCCACTAACACGCAGATACATCCGTACATACGGAAGTGTGCTGTTCATACTTCCCACTGCTTCAGAGTCCGGTGGTTACAGAAACAGCCCGGTCACACAAAGGTCACAGCTCCGAACTCTGCCACAGCTTGATGCTCCAACAACAGCTTGCTGCTAGAGTGTCCTTGAACTGGACACACAAACACTGCCTGTCTGCTTACACACACACACACACACACACTCACAGGTGCTCAGGCTGGTGCAGCAATGGCACAGGCATCACCAACCTGAGTCATTGTTCTGCATCTGGTACTTGAGTGTGGGTGTGTGCATATGCATGATTATTGTGTGCAGTGTCAGTGGATTAGTCCTTTGAGAGAATAACAGTTACATGTTGATGAATTCTGGCCTGAAAGCTTGCACTGTTGGGTTGTAAACTATCAAAGCTTCTGGCTGTGTTGCACAATTCACTAACACACCAGGGCTGCTACTAAAAGGATTTGAAATTGAGTCACCTGCTGATCGTTTGTTTATTAATTATTATCTAAAAACAAATCAAAAACAAAAGCAGACTAGTTGTCGCTTTTTGCCTTTCAGCTGTAATGCTGCCTTTCACTTTTGGTGACTTCTCAATGAATACAGGGAACGTTGGACTCGTAAACAAAATCAAAAGAGAAATGTTTTGTGTAAACACAGCTCTGAATAAACTCTGCAAACATGTCCTGTTAGTCATAAAGCCAACCAGCTAACGGTCCCAGGAACTCACTCCATTGAAACCCAGAGACATCACTTCTGATGTCTCCATCATTTCTTTCTTTTTGCTGCTCATTCCATCCGATATAAAGCTTTTGACTTTATTATTTACAGCTCATGATGCATCTCAAGTGGCTTAACAAAATTCTGACCCTCAGACGTCAGAATTGATTTCAGATTGTTGTATGGCTGTGCTGCCATCTCCCACTGTCATTGCAATAAGTGATTTCATTTCTCTCTTCCCTCTTCTGTCTCTATCTGCCCCTCTTTTTCTTTTCTTTCCTCCCCCTCTTTTACCGTTCTATGCTAATTTTAATTCCATTACCACCGCCAGCCTGACGTTGGTTCTTCTAAACCAAATTCAGCCAAATCCCGCCCATCCACCCTCTCCACCAATGGCGAGGCCAACTCAGCCAAACGCCCCTCCCCCACCACAGCCTCAGCCAATAAAAAAAGCCCTGTACCCAAGGCGACCACACCCACTGCTGCCAAGCGGCCACCAACTGGCTCTGCCAAGGCTGCTAAGGTGAGTCTAAGACACATAGGTAAATATCTACCACAGCTGATGAATGCACAATGTCTCAATCAGGAAACGCCAAGCTCTCTCATGTCTACGTAAATCCTTTTGACACATCACCAGTCACAGTTTAAAGATTCAGTCCAGAGGCAGAAACCATCTGCTGCAGCAAGCGAACTCACAGTCATGTGACTGAGAGGAAATCCTTTAAGCTTCTAGCAGATGTACAATATGAGATGTTTGATGTTCTTCTGAAAGAAAGGTAGCTTAAATTAATACCAGCAATGCTACCAGTCCTCATAATGACAGTATAGAGCATGCACACATACAGTATATGCACATCTTCTTATTTTTATGTGAGGTATGCTATCACATCAGTCTGAATACACTGCTCAGACTCGGTCCCTCTCAAAACAAAGATTTCAACACATGAATGACTCGTCAAAACACACACAGCACTCACAAAACACACATTTGTATTAGTCAGACATTGTGATTTCCTTGGATTATAATCTGTACTGTGACAAGCACTAAAATCACTCATGCACTGTGTGATAACTTTCCATAATATGAGCTGAATAAATTCACTCTGACTTTAACTAACAGCCAAACATCATGCATGTATTCAGTTAGAGGAATAAACCATCATAACACCAAACTCACTGTAACAAAACTGACTCTCCTGTCCCTGCAGCACCTCGCTCTGAACTCTGAACTCTGCAGCAGCAGCTTTGATCTCTCGGGTTATTGTTGCTTACATTTGCATGACATCTGTGAAAGTCTGTCAGATATCTTGTGCGATGCTTTGTGCCGTGATCGCTCATGATTGTGCACAGGCTAGGTTAACCTGCCACACGAGAGAGTCTCACTGAACCGGTGTTGTGAGCATGAGTGTAGATTCCTCCTGTTGGATTTAGCTGAGGGATTAAAGTTGAGACTTGAGTAGAGGCTTTGGAGAAACCAGCAGGAGTAGGCTAGTTTTGAAATGATCCAACTGAACACATATAGATCAGCGCTCTCTGACAGTCTCACAGTCTGGTGGAGGACCAGTCCATAAGACTGATGGAGGAGAGGACGACCACCTTTGTTGTCATATCGTCACCCTATTAAAATAATGGCCTAAGTCATTTTTTTTAAGTTTTTGGGAAAACAAAAACCTTACCAATTGCAGAGCATATGATATTTATTAATCATTTCAATCAAAAAGGCCTTGACAGTGGATGACTGTTGACATACATAGAATTTTGTGTCAATTATGTTACATTAAAGAATAAAGTGACTTAGGCCAGTGCATTCTAGGGTGACTTAGGCAACTTTAAACCTGGCTTAAACTGCCCTTTCGTTCCATAGTGCAAACTCCAAAGTGAGATGACCCTGACTTAAATCAAACAAATGTCAGGTACATCAAATTGGTCAGGAGGCAGTCCCCTTCCTCACTTCTCCAGGTCTTCTTTGCTGGGTTTTTATTGAACTTAACCCATTTCCAACATCCAGTTTTGACAACTTTTTGAAACCTGACTATGAACTGTCCTTTAATTCCATAAAGCAAACTCAAAACGTAAATAATTCAAACCTAAACTGAACAAATGTCAGGTCGATAGTAAACCTACCTACTTTTCACCGTCTTGTGATATATCCTTACACCCCTAACAGATATACAAGGTTAAAAAGTAGACGGTCATTTTGATCTCTCTTAATAATTATGTGAATAGATTAGACAGCTAAAGATACATTACCAAAAGTATTCGCTCACCTGCCTTGACTCACATATGAACTTCAGTGCCATCCCATTCCTAACCCATAGGGTTCAATATGATGTCAGTCCACCTTTTGCAGCTATTACAGCTTCAACTCTACTGGGAAGGCTGTCCACAAGGTTGAGGAGTGTGTTTATAGGAATTTTTGACCATTCTTCCAAAAGCGCATTGGTGAGGTCACACACTGATGTTGGTCGAGAAGGCCTGGCTCTCAGTCTCCGCTCTAATTCATCCCAAAGGTGTTCTATTGGGTTCAGGTCAGGACTCTGTGCAAGCCAGTCAAGTTCATCCACACCAGACTCTGTCATCCATGTCTTTATGGACCTTGCTGTGTGCACTGCTGCACAGTCATGTTGGAAGAGGAAGGGGCCCGCTCCAAACTGTTCCCACAAGGTTGGGAGCATGGAATTGTCCAAAATGGTTTGGTATCCTGAGGCATTCAAAGTTCCTTTCACTGGAACTAAGGGGCCAAGCCCAGCTCCTGAAAAACAACCCCACACCATAATTCCTCCTCCACCAAATTTCCCACTTGGCACAATGCAGTCCGAAATGTACCGTTCTCCTGGCAACCTCCAAACCCAGACTCGTCCATCAGATTGCCAGATGGAAAAGCGTGATTCATCACTCCAGAGAACGCGTCTCCACTGCTCTATGGTCCAGTGGCGGCGTGCTTTACACCACTGCATCCGATGCTTTGCATTGCACTTGGTGATGTATGGCTTGGATGCAGCTGCTCAGCCATGGAAACCCATTCCATGAAGCTCTCTGCGTACTGTACTTGGGCTAATCTGAAGGCCACATGAAGTTTGGAGCTCTGTAGCAATTGACTGTGCAGAAAGTCGGCGACCTCTTTGCACTATGCGCCTCAGCATCCGCTGACCCCTCTCCGTCAGTTTACATGGCCTACCACTTTGTGGCTGAGATGCTGTTGTTCCCAAACTCTTCCATTTTCTTATAATAAAGCTGACAGTTGACTGTGGAGCGAGGAAATTTCACGACTGGATTTGTTGCACAGGTGGCATCCTATGACAGTTCCACGCTGGAATTCACTGAGCTCCTGAGAGCGTCCCATTCTTTCACAAATGTTTGTAAAAACAGTCTGCATGCCTAGGTGCTTGATTTTATACACCTGTGGCCAGGCCAAGTGATTAGGACACATGATTCTGATCATTTGGATGGGTGAGCGAATACTTTTGGTAATATAGTGTATGTTCTTTATCTCTACTTCACAGTATTTGATTTATGGACAGCTGTTCAGATGTAAGAGTATTACAAGAGAGAGTCTTTTGTTTCAGGCTGTATACCTCAAATGTTTCAAAAGCATTTCCTGGAGTAACTTTACTTCTTGATTTTTTAATCTGGCGATTACATCTTAATCCTTTTTCCTCCACTCCTTCATTCTTAACCCTAACCCTCCTATTTCTCATCAGTCTTCACCTTTCTGTCTCTCTTCTTTCATTCTCTGCTTGTGTCATAACCTCTAACCGAGTCTCCATCCACACAGGAGCAGTACCTGCACACCCAACGGCTGTAACGTGCTTCCATACACTCAGACTCACAAACTCCACAAACCTGTCAGAACTCTCCTACAGATTCTCTCATCTCTCTTTTGATTTCAGACTCCAGAGAACGGTGAGAAACGCCCACCTGCGCCAAAGGCCACGCCCACACCACGTTCAACTGCCAATAAGAATGGCTCCCCTGCCAACGCAGCAAGTAAAGCTGCTGGTAGGTGCACACACACACACACACACACACACACACAAACACACACACCTTGAACAGCAAGTCTTTTCTGTGAAGTCGTCAGTGTGCGTCCGCCCTCTGTACCTGGTTGTGTGATATTAACACCGTTGTCACAGACAGCGTCCCTCTGTGCTTTGGTTACTTCATTGCGATGCCGGCACAGCGGGACCTGAACCTCGCTACAGTAGCTGTAAGAATGACTCACATGTAGAGACTGGCACCACTCCAGGCAACAGGCTAACTAAATCTCTGCCATATGCTGCACTTTATCAGATTTAAGAGGAAGCTTTTGAAGACACCAGTCGGGTATTTTTATCTTCACCTCACAAACAGTATCTCGCCTCTCTCAGCGACGGAGCTGTGACTCAGTCTGAGCCGTGTTAGTCAAACAGGCATTATGCTTTTTTGTGCTTTTCAGCTCAGCATCCTGTGAGAATGTGATTCATTCAGTTATTTTACAGTGAGGGCTGTTATGTTCTGCAAGGATTTCATTTAGTTGCATGAGTGAACTCCAACCTTTGCTGTGATTGTTTCCCTGATGGCAGCAGTTTAGTTTGATTCCATAAAGCTTTTGTCACATGATGGCAGAACTACAAACAGCATTAAAGCTTTGAAGTAATAATTCATACTGTGACATTGAACTGACTCAGGTCACAACAATAACACTTACATTTCTGGTACGGTTCATCAATCAGCATCACTTCTCCATCTCTGACACATGATTGTCCAAAAGGAGGGTTCTGTAGGACAAGAAAACTTAACTATCATGACTGTACTGTTGCTAAATGTGCCAGAACTCTTTTCCGTGGATTGATTTGACATGACGTGTGACCAGTTTATCTCTGGTGTTTATAACCATCGTCAAGCATCTTACACAGCCGTAAGATCGGTATGAGAGCCGGGTAATAAAACATGTTAACACATCACAATAACGCAGTTGTTATGGTGCATACATTATAAGCAAGCGGCAACCTCCGGTCTAAAAATATGAGTCCAATGCGGAAGTGTTAAAAGCTGCAGTTCATCGAGGATCCGCTTGAGGCTGGCTCTGGAAGTACCGGAAGTCACATACACATGAATGGGGAAAAGACGATCTTTGCAGCATTAATAAACATGTTTACAGCCTGGTACAAAAGATGAGTGTAGTCTGAATAGCTATTTTCTCGATGTCCTCTCACTGTGAGGGGGGTGAATTTTTGTTCTAATTCGGTAATTTAGAAGATATTGAGATTACTAGTCTTCCAATGAGAGACACAGCTGCCTGCAGGAGCACTGCAGCTGTTGGCTAGGAGGCTCAAAGCCCGCCTCTTTACGTCACACTGGCTCGACAGAAGCAATATGGCTGCCGCTGCCGATTGGTCTCAAAACAGCTCTTCAGAAACAGATGGGTGACGTCACGGATACTACGTCCATATTTTTTACAGTCTATGATTATAAGTCAGTTGCTGTCTTGGTCTCTACTTAACCTCTGATAAAAACATCCACTGTGTATACTGCTAGTGAAGGAAACAGAATAATGAGGTCGCTCAGATACCCCTTTTTCAACCGAGGCAGTTTCAGCGACGGTTTGGAGCCGGCGCTCAATTCAGAACCGGTTTTCGTGTTTCGACTGTGAGTGAACCGGCTCCCGGCCGGGAAAACCGGTTCCAGAGCGGCTCCAACTCTTTGCTGATCGAGAACCGCGAACAAACCGCAAACTGCTTACAGCGAGGTTGCTGTGATCAAAAACACAAACCAAACGTGTTTCCGCCATGGTCCTGCAGAGAAAAAATAAAAGAGACTAATGGATATCCAAGGCAAAGCAGCGGTCAGCCGATGAGACAAGCTGCTGTTGTCCGCCATCGTTGTTGTTGTGAGGGAAAGTTCGCGCTAGCGCTGCTGGGAAAAGCGGTCACGTAAATCTGACGTCACGACGTGACTCTTCCACGGGCTCGAGCGGGCGGAGAAACAAACAGGAGGCGTGTTGGTTCACGAGTTCAACCAGCTCCTAACAAGCACGAGCACCAGCCCGGAAATAGAACCTGGTTCGCGTTGGTCGAAAAGAGGTACCAGTGAACCAAAACTACCGTAGTGGCTTACGTTTCAAAAGAACAGATTTGCTGACAGTATGATTTATCACTTGTTTAGTTTGACTGCAAAGTTTATAAAAGCAATGCTAGAACAGTAAAATACAAAATACAAAGATTTTGATCTACAACATCTGGCAGCACCAAGATAACGCACCAGTCCACCATCTGTTACAGTCTAGTCATATGGGAACAAACTCGCCGTTCAATGAATTTAAGACATCAACAAAATCTTGCCCCAAAGAGGTCGACCCTGGTGTACCAGTCAGAGTCCCACATAACAAAATTGATCCCATAGGTCTGGGCCAGATCTGGCGTCAAGCCGGCACTGCTGGCTGACTTTCTGGCATGGCAAGTGGTATGTCAACTGGATGTGGACCAGGTCTGGCAATGTTGGCATTGTATATATGATGGCATGCCACATCTGGCTTGGTTTATGTGGCCCAGATCTGTCCATGCCGCATCTGGGCCGATTAAGGTTGAGCTTGTGATTAAGCCGGCCCATGTGTGAGCCGTCTCTGGCAAACTGTATCTGGGCCACTTAAGGGGCCGTCATTCTTTGAGGTATGTTGGCCGGGTCTGGCTGAGTCTAAGTGTATTGTGGGCCAGAACCGGGCCAGACCAATTTTGCTATGTGGGGTGTTGTGTGTCAATGTAATGTTTGTTTTTCCTCTTACAGTGAACAAGAATGAGAAGAATGAGAACAAGACAGGAGAGGTGAAGAAACCTAAGACTACAGGTAAGAACAGAGGAGAAAAGATAAACTTTAGTGGCATTGTTTTACATTATTGTTGTTTTGGATGAAATAAAGGTTAAAGATATAAATCTAAACCAACCTTTAAAAGCTTCTCAAAGCACCTCCGGGCAGATACTTTAGGGTGACTGCACAAATGTGATATCTCTGTGATTCTCGTGCTACATGAAGTTATCATCCGCCCAGTCACGAAGTCTGACTCCATCATTTCTCACTAATGATATCCAAGAGCAAACATGCCCATAGAGTTTTGCATGAAGTTTGCACTTGTCATGTGACTGACTTCCAAGAAGAGCTGTCAACGCCTCCTCTCTGCTGCAAGACACACTTTCTCATCCTGGCAGAGTTCGGTTCCACCCCCAGATAGAAGATATACGAGAGGAGAGGACAGCTCTTCCTCTGGTTTATTGTAAAGTCCAGACTCCACTGAGGTCAGATTCACCTCCTGCAGGAAGTCTCTGCGTGTCCGAGACTGTGTTGACCTTTGATTATACTGAGCAGTGATGTCCTTCATTGTTTAAAGACCACTTTATTCATTAGGTCACACAGATTTTGCATCATTTGTATGAACAGGGCAGTTTTGCTTTAAGTGTGTGCTGAATGTAGACTAAAGTGGTATTTGCTTGCAGGGGGAAGTCATTGCTTCACTGCAAGGTCAGAAGCTGCAAGTTTTATGCTGGCTCTGTGAAAATCGATCAGATGTGATCCCTGTCAAACTGCTTATCTAACAACATCTGATCTGGGACAGGTTTATTCTAATTGGGGTCCCAGAATAGACTGTCAACGTGTGCAAAAGAACCATGACATATTTAACATTAAAGAAGAACATGTTCATGAAGTACCTTAGTAGTAGTAAAAATCTTCTTGTTTTGTCATCTGTTGTAAGAAACAAATAATTTCAGTTCCTCTGTACTCCCCTCCGCAGCCCGTCCTCGCCCAGCCCCGTCTGCAGCTCCTCCCTCTCAGGCTGCTTCAACCAACGGGGAAGCGACTCACCGCCGCCGGGTCATCACCAAACCCCCCGTGCCCAAGCAGACCCCAATGGAGAAGAAACCCCCGGTGCCCCGTGCTCCCCGAACCCCCCGGCCCATCAATGCTCCCACACCTGACCTGAAGAACGTCCGCTCCAAGATTGGATCGATTGATAACATCAAGTACCAGCCAGGAGGAGGAAAGGTAAGAAGAGCCGGTCTGAAAATAACTCACACCTGTGCTGTACCTGAAAAGACTCCTTGAATGCATCTGTACAGGGATGCTCTTAGATCATGTTTGGACCTACATTGCTTTATATTCAAATAGTGTCTCAGTGCTGAACATCATTATAAGGTTCTTGTTATAGAAGTCTTCCTGCACAGAGGCTCCAGACTGACTGTCAGAATTAATGCTAACCAATCAAGAGTTAGTCTCACGGCCAAATTCCACCAGATCTGTGTCCAGTCCGTCTCCGATCTGTCACGGCACTGGATCTGATAGGTTTCTGTTCTAGTCAATGTGTTAACTTCCACTGGATCTGCTCTGTTGCGTTCCGGCTGCGCCCCCTGATCCGGCAGGTCAGAGCCCTCCGGATCAGAGACGCAAGACTTCTATTTTTGCTGGATGCTGGAGCACGACGCATCAATCTCAACAGAGCAGATGGAGCGGGACAGGAAGTCATTAACATCCGGCTAATTTTCAGAATAAAACACTCGTTAGATCGTTTTTAACTTAACTGTAAAATCAAAATGTCATTTTGAGCGGAGCCAGGCCTGGAGTCATCAAGTCAGAGGTTTTCAGAGGACCAGAAAGACAACATGGATGAGGAGAGGAGCTGGATAATCCTTGATTCAGTGTTTGCCGCGGGAAAGCCTCGGTCACATGACTCCAGCTGTCGTGCAATCAAAGTCAGGAGGTAGAAACTGCGATAAAGGCGTTCACATATGGCTCAGTAGCACCTTCCCTCTGCATGCAGACATGCTTTTAGAAGTCATTGCATGCTAATTAAGAAGATGGAAACAATGTGTCTCTATTTTTGACTTCTCTCAACAATGTAGTACCTTGTATCTTTCACATTTGCTGGTTTCACCCGATCCATGTGTTGGTCTTCAAAGTGGACATATACTGTATCATCGAAATCATCAAGTCAGAGGTTTTCAGAGGACCATAAAGACAACATGGATGAGGAGAGGAGGAGGAGGAGGAGAATCCTTGATTCAGTGTTTGCCGCGGCAAAACCTCAGTCACATGACTCCAGCTGTCCGGGGGTCCTGCTCCGTGCTGCGTTCTGAAAACCCAACCAGTGGGTGTTGACGGACGAGAGAGCACAGAGTCTCTTGTGGAAGTCCTGTGTCAGTCTTTAACACGTATCTGTTTTTAACCACACACCAGAGCTTTCACATTTTAAAGGTGTGTTTGTTTTTTAATTGAGAGCACATCATGATTGCTGTTTTCTTGCTTCCAGTTTTTATGCTTGGCTTGGCTAAATACTGTATGTCCTGGCCCTTGCTTCAAATTTAGCATGCTTACCTGAACATCAGACACATGGTTCATGTGTTTATCACTGAGAATTGAAGCTAGGTTTATGATTGGACAAATGGATCTGTAGATGAGTGATCACAGAGAGATAGACTGACAGAGGAGTCTCACTGGTTACTGCAGATATTTCAATAACTCTTTATTTTTCTTCTTTCAGACGACTTAAGATGTGTTATATTTGTCTCAACTTCTCCATCATACATTTTAAATCTGCATCAAGGCTCTGTATTCCATGTATACATGTTGGAAGAACAACACCGAATGCATACAGCAGCAAGAAACCTTATTTAAAGACTGTGCCGAGTGTGACTCCCCCTTCACCCCGACAGTATATTGCCCTGGCAGATCAAGAGAAGAAAGTGTCTGTTGTTCCTGCAGAAACTAGTGTTGCTCCTGATGCAGGGCTCCCTGATATGGACGTAGATTACTCCTCTCATTGTGACTGTTGTCCTTTGATTCCCATAAAGCTGCAGCAAGCTGACTGTGTGTCTGGGGCTGATAGCAGAAACCAAAAGATCACTCCCTGTTCTCTCTCTCTCTCTGAGTCTGTACTCAGAACACTGGATTCACTCACATATGCATCTCTGTTTCTTCTCTGGGCTTTGAAAGGCTGCACGGCATGCTTAGGCTCGGGATTTGGAGTGATGGAGAGGGAGGGACAGACTTAGTGATCAAATAATCAGAATCAGAAATACTTTATTCATCCCAAGGGGGAGAAATTCAGTCATTACAGTTGCTCAATACACAGTAAGTTATACAAATCCAATAACAAGCTATGTAGAGAATAAATACATGGTTGAAGTCCCCGGAGATCAGGAAGAGGGCACTCTGGTGGTCTGTCTGTAGTCTAGCTATGGCAGCGTTGAGAATGTTGGATGCCGTAGTCGGGTTGGCAGAGGGGGGACATGTGAGATCTCCCTGTGTAGATCACACAGCGCTCTCTGTGCTATCCCGGTCTGCCCGGACAGTCAGGAAGCCGTCAATGGAGACGTTATGGTTGGGAATATCCTGATGCAGCCACGTCTCTGTGAAGCACAACATGCTACATTCCTGAAACTCCCTCTGTCCATCTTATTAGCCAGAGATATCTCACGTTGCCCATGATGAGAGAGGAGAGACACGGCTTCTATCTCCTCTCCATAAACCTCCGTCTTCTTACACCAGGATATAAAATAAGTCAACACACAGCCATTAATGTCTAAACCACCAACAATAAAAGTGAGTACACCCCTAAGTGAAAATGTCCAAATTGGGCCCAAAGTGTCAATATTTTGTGGCCACCATTATTTTCCAGCACTGCCTTAACCCTCTTGGGCATGGAGTTCACCAGAGCTTCACAGGTTGCCACTGGAATCCTCTTCCACTCCTCCATGATGACATCACGGAGCTGGTGGATGTTAGAGACCTTGCGCTCCTCCACCTTCTATTTGAGGAGGCCCCACAGATTCTCTATAGGGTTTAGGTCTGGAGACATGCTTGGCCACTTCATCACCTTCACCCTCAGCTTCTTTGACAAGGCAGGGGCCGTCTTGGAGGTGTGTTTGTGGTCGTTATCATGTTGGAATACTGCCCTGTGGCCCAGTTTCTGAAGGGAGGGGGTCATGCTCTGCTTCAGTATGTCACAGTACATGTTGGCATTCATGGTTCCCTCAATGAACTGTAGCTCCCCAGTGCCAGCAGCACTCATGCAGACCCAGACCATGACACTCCCACCACCATGCTTGACAGTAGGCAAGACACACTTGTCTTTGTACTCCTCACCTGGTTGCCCCAACACACTCTTGACACCATCTGAACCAACTAAATGTATCTTGGTCTCATCAGACCACAAGACATGTTTCCAGTAATCCATGTTCTTAGTCTGCTGTCTTTAGCAAACCGTTTGAGGGCTTTCTTGTGCATCAGCTTTAGAAGAAATGTGAGGGGTGTACTCACTTTTGTGAGATACTGTATAAGGATATGTGATTAATTGAAGATGGATGGGAAACAACATTCACTTCACCATGTAAGATGACATGTAGGATCAGAGTATCATAAAATAGAAGTATCTTTATTGTCACTGTACCAGGTACAAAGAAATCGAGTGTGCAACAAACAAAAGAAGTAGAAGTAGCAGCCATAAAAAAGACATAGTGATGCATGAGAGCAACACAGCAATGAGGATGACACAGTGAGAAATAAGAAGGGAACAACAGCTGTAGAGGCAGCAGAGTCTGTACTAAAGTGCAATGAGGGCAATCGTGCAATCAAAGTCAGGAGAGGAGATAAAGGCGTTCACATATGGCTCAGTAACACCGTCCCTCTGCATGCAGACATGTATTTAGAGGTCATTGCGTGCTAATTAAGAAGATGGAAACAGGTAAGACCCTGTGTTGGTCTTTAAAGTCGACATATACTGTATCATCATCATCCTCTCTTTCTGATGCTGCCATGGGAAACTGTCCTTCACACCCTCAAGAGCCCACCCTTCTTACAGTATCTCAGAGTCCCATACCACCTACTCCAACACCAGCAGTGTAAATTGTCCCAGTGTATGCAGACAGCAGTCTTATTCTCCTGGGATAAAGGTGCAAAGCATGTTGTGGATTGTTGCACAGCCCAGACACCTGCGTTTGTGTACTTCATGTTTGTGACAGTGTGTGTGAGTTTCTGGGGAGAGGTTTGAGGTGATGTTTTGAATCACACACACCAGCTGTTCTCCAGCTGTCCTATGCTTGATATAAAGTGTCTACCAGGTTCATCTGGCTTCTGTCTCCACTGAGCTCTGTTTCATGAGACAAGGCTGCTGAACATCAAACTTAATGACTCATTTTCCTGCTTTCATAATAACTCAATAAAGGCCAAAGTAACAAGCACTGTGTGTATTTAAAGTCCAACATTATGAAAGAGGCTGCTGTTGATACCACCATCATTTATGGTCATTTGCTAAAAACTTAGAGCAGAATTATACCTACCAGGACCCATAGAGCTTCTCTGCAAAGTAGGGATGGGCATTTCAAGCCAAAATGCTATTCGATAATCATTGGCATCTATTCGCCGATTATTCGAATAATCATCCCCACACACACACACACACACACATACACACACACAGACCTGTCCAATTAACGGCCCATTTGTGTGGCAGTCGCGTTAACTAGCAACAGGATGAGGTGCTGCTAGTAGCGGGCACTGGCAGCGTCTGTCTCGATCTTTATGTCAATGTTTCTGTGACGCGGCATGGTGTGTGTGTTTACATTTTACAGCCATGCTCAGTCTCTGGAAAATACATGTGTAGTAGTGTGAGATTCAGAAATGGAGAAACTTGCAGCTACTTTTGCTATTTCAATCAGGAGAGACACAATTTGAAGATTAAAGGTTATTTATTACAACTTAATGAATAATGAAACTTGACAGAACTCTTTGGCATAAGGACTCTATGGGGATCATTTTGTGAGCGTAGGATGTGAAAGTTTGGCAGCAGAAGAAATCCCCCTAGAGTCTAGACTCTGGTGGTGGTGGTTGATGAATTCTAGGAATTGAAGACTTGCAGAGACCAGGTGGAGATGGGGAGATGGAGGGGTGCGCACCAACAATGCAAGAAGGAACTAGCTGGAGAGAGAGACATATTTAAAAAGACAGCAGAGAGTTGATAGGCTGATGATAAGGGCGTGCCACTGAGCTATTGGATGACAGATGCTGCTGATTAACCAATGACAGCTCAGGAGCGTGCAGCTGGAAGAGGGTGAGCTATTGAACAAGGGAGAGGAGAGTGAAACAACTGCTGTGATTGCTTTATATTCTTCCTGTCTGAACTTTCACTAGAGCTACAATTAATACAGTTAGCATTCTTCTTCTTTTGTTTGCTAATGCGGTTAGCAAACAGCTTTAAGACGCTCTATCGCCACCGTCTGGCAGGAACACTGTACTACAACCAGGCACCGGTAAAAACGCTGAAAAATTGTACTTTTAAAATGAGAAAATATTTGAAGTTACTCTCCGATTTTTACAAAGTGAATGAATATTCGAATAATTGAAAATCATAGCCCATTTGTGATGGAATTCAGCAACAAACTGGACACTGGACACAGAAGACTCAGGAGACTCGGATGGCTTACGTTGAAATAGTTTATGTAGAACTTGATCAAGGAGAACTAACATAACAGTACACAGGCAGGAGAGTGCAGTGCAATGCCAAGTCAGTTCTGACAGACAAATCCTCAGGCACGGTATTTATTCCCTCCGAAGATGACGCTAAAGTTAGATAACTTCTGGAGACAGTAAGTCGGCCATGAAACATAGATAAAGACGGGAGCAGGGGGAGAGACCTTGACTACTACCCTGACACTATCTCGCCCGTAATAGATGACATAGGAATCAAGTTATTCTACTTGACATTGAGACTAAAAGAATAGAATAGTTAAACATTCTTACATACGCATATATAAGATTATGAAAATTCCACGACACCATCCCTACTAAAAAGATGCATCCTGTTCATTTCAATTTCCAAGTGTTGGTCGATGAATTGTTAAATTTAAGAGTTTCCAGGCTGTTCTTCTCCCTCCAGTCTTTATGAAAGGCTAACTTCATATTTATTTATGGATACAAGAGCCTTACATCCCAAAAAATATATCCCAAAAATTCTGCATGTGTTTGTGTGCTTCTGACACACTTTATTACTTTATAAAATGTACAGAATGCAAGATATGCCTGACTTTAATCTACTTTCTTCTTTCCTTTCTGACTGAACCGGGTGTTAAATATATATTTCTGTGCTGTTAGTAAGGACAGCATGTCTGTATCTTACCTGTAAAGTCTTCCAAACACATACGTCCATTCTACATTAACCTTCCCGTACCTGTCCAATAGTTGGCAGGTGGTAGACAGGGTCTGCAAACTATTTGAGATTAGTCATACCAAGTATAGACGCTATCTCTGCTCTATTCACCAAGAAAAACAGCCTGCATGCTCCTTTTTTTAGCAGCAGCCTATTTCAAACTCCCAGTGATTGCTACCTCTATCAGTTCGACACGATCACAGGCCAATTAGAGTCAGACCGGCTGGGAGAAGCAGCTGTGGGTGTCTCTCCTAACGGTTCTGTGGCCTATCCTAATATTTTATAAAGATAACAAAAGAGCAGTCAGTGGGGGAATGTTGCAGACTCTGTATGTCAGCATCAAACCGTCATTTTAAACTCTGTCAGGCAGTGTGACTGTGTTTTCAGCAGCAGGTCTTACCTTGCTGTGTCCTTTCCTTTCCGTCTGTGTCCGTCTGTCAGAGTGAAGCCACTTTACACACAAACACATCCATGCTCTGCATCACAATGACTGGCACTGACTCATCCAGTGGCACAGATATTGGTTTGTGTATTAGGTTTAATAACCGGGTTATATTTGATCTAACAGTCTTTCCATCCTTTGTATTTGTAGGATTGATGTTATTCGTCTGGGATCAGGACACACCTCTGTGCGGCCACTTTCTCACATGCTGTTTTCTTAAACTCCTCTTTGTGTTGATTTATAATCCACTCTAACACACAATCATGCATTGTGAGGGTTTTGAAAGGAGTCCATCTGGTCAGGTTAATCAGCAGTCTGATACGGTGGCACCTCTACGAACATATGTCACATACCTGTTTATAATGCTGCAGCTTGATTGGCCCTGTGGCTAATCTTTCATGTCATGGCTGTAATGTTAGTGAATTTGATTTTAAAACTTGACTCATTTCACATCTTCTTGATTACCTGATGAATTTGTCTTCCAATCCAATCCGATGCTTCCCTCCTGATTGGCTGCACTAACCCATGCTCTCATCTTTTTTTTCTTCTTCTTCTCTTTCTTTCATTAGTTTTTATTTGTTCTATCTTTTTTGTATGTGTGTGTACTTTTCAAAAGAAGAAGCTGTGATTCTCTTGATTTAGCAGCTTGTAACAGTAGTCTTCTCTCAGCCCCAACGTGAATGCGTCTCTCCTCCCGGTGTTCCGGTTTTAAAAGTGACCCTGTAAACTGGAGACCTTCAGCTGAACGTGTCAGTGTTTGTGGAGTTTACACAGCTGTTGAAACACAGAGGGAGTTCCTGGGAATGCGAACTAGTTTAGTTTTTATTAAGATTTCAAAATATCCTCATCAGATATTTAATGATCGTCTAAAGACATTTATGAGGGATGCATCTGGCTGAGAGTCTCCAGTTAACAGGGTCGCTGTTTAAACCAAAACACCGGCCAATCTCTGCCACGGCTTTTTTTTAAATTATTATTTTTTTAATTTTTAAGTTTTTAATTTTTATTCTATTTTTTTTATTATTATTTATTTTTGTTGTATTTTATTTTGTTTTATTTTATTTATTATTATTATTATTATTATTTATTATTATTATTATTATTTATTATTATTATTCTCTTTATTACATGCTCTCATCTGATTGGTCCAGCCACTAACCCACACATTCAGCCCTCCCCCTCCATTCAACCAGTTCCCCTGTCACCACCCATCCACCTGCTCTTGCACCCTGTTGTGTTGTGACTTGTGGTTGGTTTTGAGGTTGTATTAACCAGCGGCTGCTTGTCCCCTACAGGTCTCCTCCACCCCGAACAACAAGACATCAGACCCCTCCAACCCTGCTGCCAAGGCCAGAGTGAGTCCCTACTATCTACACCCTCACACACACTACATCCTCCCACCTTTGCTTTGCATTCAATGCACACACTGCCCACTCTAGATCACACACTACTTCTAACATTGAGCAGATCTAAAGAAACAAAAATATATCTTCACTCCATATTATGATTAAGTTATGTAAATAAGGCCACAAGAGTTCAACCCTTAGTCAGCCCCAAACATGTCTCTAAATGTGTTGAGAGGACACCTTGAAAGACTGGTCACTCTTTGTGTTATAAATGTTTAATATCTTACATTTTTTCACAGCGTTGCCAGTGCAAAGGGTTTAGGAATGGCAGCAGTAACATAGGAACCATCTTAGGGTTTGACTTTTAACAAGCTTTTATACAATCATGGGCTAAAACACAAACATGGGAAGGGTACTGGCAGGAAACTAAGATTTAAAGTAACCAAACAGTACCAGTCATTTCAGGTACACATTAAAGTCTATCAGTGTGTGTTAAGGTTAGCAGTCATCTGCCACTGGTTTGCTCCTTTGATTTATCTATCTATCTATAAAGACAGCTGGAGAGAGACAGGAAATGTCTAGAGAGTGGGCAGAGGTCGCTGGTTCGACTCCCAGCCTCGACCATATGCTGCATGTCAGGCTGGGAGTTGAACCAGCGACCTCTGCCCACGCTCTAGACGAGGGGTTCACAAACTTTGTCATTTTTAAAAGTGACTTAAAAGACGTGGAAAACAGTTGACCAGTTTTCCAGTACTGGAAAACTCCTGGAAAATGTGAGAAAAAGTAAAATGTCCTGGAAAATTATTCCAACATGACTGCGTGCGATCTAACAAGGTTAAAAAAAACACATCCCTATTCAACATTTGTGGCCATTTTTGTCATTCAGGTCTATTTAGGCCAATTAATGCACTGATCCTCTGATTATTATTATTATTTATTTATTTCACTAAGGCAGCTTCCAGATTCCTTTGCTGGCTCCTTTGCTTTTTACTTGTTTTTCATCTCAAAGCTGAGATGAGTGTTGCCCATCATTGTTACTTGGTTGCACTAATGAAGTGCTGTACATCTGCGGTTGCATTATTCTATAATCAATTTGCCATACTTTTTAAGCATGTAAGAGATGATTTCATGGATAGCCATAGACTGCACGTCTTCAATGTAGACTTCCACTGAGAGGAACATATTAGGCTATGTAGGAACTAAATTTAGACTGTCATATCAGCTTGATCATCACTGAAAATGTCCTTGAAATGTCCTGGAAAAATGATCTCTGGAAAACCCTGAGTGGGAACCCTGTAATGATCTACCGGAGGATCTGAGGTTACATGAAGGCTCATAGGGAGTCAAGTCGTATGGGTCACACATCCAAATACAGTGGTTTTCTGATGGCAAAGTAAAGCACAGAAAAAATCTTAATCTAGCACATTGGTGTTTGAGTTGAATTGTTTCAAAATTAAATAATGTAACGTGATAAAGTTGAGCCTGTCTGCAGCGGTCAATCACCGAGCTGATGGGGATCTCCTGCACCAACATGCACTGAGAGTCAAACCAATGACAACCTTTTTATAACTTTACCAACATCGACATCTACACCAATATATATATATATATATATATACAGTATATATGTATCCACACCTTCCAAAGAACACAGAGGTTGCACCAAGGTAAAACATGCTGAACTAATGATCATTTGCACATGGCAGCTGTATGTTCCAGTGTTCCTCTTGCTTCTGCTATTAATAAACTATGATTGAAGTGCAACGTAAGACCACTCCGACTGATTACACAGAACACACACACCCTCTGTGTATCTGTCGCACCCGTTTTTGTGCTCTGGTTGCGTCACACAAAACCTCACAGCTCAGTTCAGAGTCAGACCGGTGTCATACGTCTTGAAAGACAGTCTTTGTTTTACTACCTTTTAACTCAAGTCTGCTCCTTGTACAGTGCATTTCAAGGATAATACACATCTGTAGATTGTAAGCATGAAAGAGAACACAAGATGAGTCTGTGGGGTTTTATGAAACATCACTTGAGTCCCTTTTTTTAACATGCAGAAGAGGAACATTTATTTTAAGCAACTGGAGTTTTCTTCTTTGCATGAAAGGTGTTGATTGCAGAGATGAAGGAGACATTATGAACGAGAGACATGCAGCCACAACAGGTTCACAAGACTGAATGAGAATGTTTACAATATGCTGTTAGACAGAGAAAATAGAGGAGGGAAACTTAGATTATGTGTGTGTGTGAGTGCATGCGTGTGCGTGTGCATGTGTGTGTCTGAGCTAACGGCTCAGTGAGTCATCCTTTGCTGGTGCCACCTGCGTCATCCGACCATTTTCATCCTGGAGAAAGAGTCTAAGACAGAGACGGGAGAGAATGGAGGAAGGCGCCTTTCGTCTGCTGCAGGGCTTTTTCATAATGTAGCCACAGAGGGAATGAATCTGATACCACAGCAGAGAGAAGGAGAGAGGTTACATCATGTCATGGTTTCAGGAGTTTGTTTAATTCTGTGAGACAAACAACTAAGAAGTAGAAGCAAACATGAGACAACAAAAACAGCCATTAAGGTGGGATTAAAAGAGTCGCAGGTTGATAGTTACAGAGATGCATGCTGCCTTTCTTACTGCAGCATGTGAGCTCAAAAACTCAAAATCTTACCAAGTGAAATTGTCTCATGTTTAGTCTAAATGTCTTCTCCCACTTGATTTAAGATAAATGTACTTAACATGTAACATTTGAGCAAGGTAGAGGGACTTGTTTTAAGACATCTTAAATATCTTGTTAAGTCAAGCAATCTTGAAATGATCTTGTTTTGAGTTTTAATTTAGAAGAAACAAGGTTTATTTAACATTTCAGACATTTTTCAATCTGAGATCTTATTTGTAGAAGACGGATAATCTTGATTTAAAACAAACCCTTTACTTGATTTAAGGAAATGACTTTTATTGGAGAATCTATCAGAAAACAGCTCCATTGATAAAAGAAAGAAAGGAAAAATAAAAAAAAAGAAAGGAGTAAGAAAGAAAGAAGAAAGAAAGGAGAAAAAAAGGAGAAAAAAAGAAAGGAGTAAGAAAGAAAGAGAAACAAAGAAAGAAAGAAAGAAAGAAAGAAAGAAAGAGAGAAAGAAAGAAAGAAAGAAAGAAAGAAAGGAATAGGAAAAAAAGAAAGGAGAAAGAAAGAACAAAAGGAGAAAGAAAGAAAGAAAGGAATGAGAAAAAAGAAAGAAAGAAAGAAAGAAAGGAGTAAGAAAGAAAGAGAAACAAAGAAAGAAAGAAAGAAAGAGAGAAAGAAAGAAAGGAGAAAGAAAGAAAGGAGAAAAAAGAAAGGAATAAGTAAAAAAGAAAGGAGTAAGAAAGAAAGAAAGAAAGAAAGAAAGGAATAGGAAAAAAAGAAAGGAGAAAGAAAGAACAAAAGGAGAAAGAAAGAAAAGAGTAAGAAAGAAAGAAAGAAAGAATTAAGAAAGAAAGAAAGAAAGGAGAAAGAAACAAAGAGAGAGAAAGAAAGAAAGAAAGAAAGAAAGAAAGAAAGAAAGAAAGAAAGAAAGAAAGAAAGTAATAGGAAAAAAAAGAAGGAGAAAGAAAGAAAGAAAGAAAAAAGAAAGGAGAAAGAAAGAAAGAAAGAAAGAAAGAAAGAATTAAGTAAGAAAGAAAGAAAGGAGAAAGAAAGAAAGAGAAAGAAAGAAAGAAAGGAATGGGAAAAAAAGAAAGGAGAAAGAAAGAAAGAAAGAAAGAAAGAAAGAATTAAGTAAGAAAGAAAGAAAGAAACAAAGAAAGAAAGAAAGAGAGAAAGAAAGAAAGAAAGAAAGAAAGAAAGAAAGAAAGAAAGGACTAGGAAAAAAAGAAAGGAGAAAGAAAGAACAAAAGGAGAAAGAAAGAAAGAAAGAAAGAAAGAAAGAAAGAAAGAAAGAAAGAAAAAAAGAAGAAAGAAAGGAAGAAAGAAAGAAAGAAAGAATGAGAAAGAAAGAAAGAATGAGAAAGAAAGAAAGAAAGAAAGGAAGGCATGATGAGCCATGAGACAGTCACATGCTGGTCTGTGTTTGGTTGTTGTTGTTTTGTTTGGGAAAGGGAACAGGACAGGTAAAGTGTGTTAAAGCACTTATTTCGCAGAAGAGGGATGTCTCACAGGCGTGGGCTTTGTTCCAAACACTGCAGGTAATCACAAGAAGCAAATCATAAAGCCGAGAAGGTGTCAGCCTCTGTCTCCTGCTAGTCTGCCACATGTCCAGCCTCTGCCATAACAGTGATAAACTGCAGGATGCAACCACTAACATCATTACTTTACTACTAAACTCGCATCTTGGGACCGGCCGAGACGTGAACCTGGATACTTAAAAAATTAACCTTCTGTGAAAACCAGCAGACGCCGCTTCACATTCACCTCCTTCAAAGTGACACGGCTGAGCTGCGGCGCGTCACTTTCTGGTCTCATCATTTTGCACTTTGTGTATTTTTTTTGGTATCTGTGGTTCCCCAAGATGACTTGATTTCTTCTCTCACTAATCCATGTTGTGTTGTGTATTGTTTATCCTTTTTGGCTCTCTTTGTGTCTTTGTGATGTAACGCTTGTGGCTAAATGGTTTGACCCTTCTCCTGGACAAAGTAAGAGGCCAAATATGAAAGAGATGGCATTCAAAACGAGCAAAACAAAGACTTTTAGTCATCACTGAGTTAAAGTGGACCTCCTGTCCTGACTAACCACAGCACACACACCATAATTGTATGACTTTATGCTTCCTTCATGTTGTTAGAGCTGCAGGACTGGTGGCAGGGCAGAGCAACAGGCTGTTTTTTTAAGAGAATCATCCACTTACATCTTCGGTCTTTCATATTCCAGTAACATTCACCTGCAGTCTTCTCTGAATAGAAAAGCATGAGTCAACACAAACCATTCACCTGTCCTGTGTAGTACTCTGTTGCATGTACTCTGTTCTCTCCGGTGTTCGTCCTGTGCTTGATCAGTTTTGCTGTCAATGGAAGCGTTCTGTTGTTAATCAGTCAGTATCCTCATCTTTTGGTCTAGCTTCATTTTTAATAAGAAACAAAAAACACAAAGATCCATGTCTGATGAGCTGCACCCACATCTTCTAGCCACCATGTTGACTACTATCCATTAACCATAAAACAATGCTGTGTTCTGACCAAGGTATCACATACTGCAGACAATCTGTGAACTCATGTGTAGGAGGAATGGTTTGATTTGAATGACAGAATCTCTTCCATACTTGCAGAGCAAGGCTCTCTGTTTCCTGTTAACTTAAGCCGCCAGCTGATCTGCTCTTCTCTGCTGCTCTTGTCTGTCCGCTTGTCATTTCTCTATTTTTTACCCTTTCTCTCTCCTTTCCTTTCCCTTTCTATCTCCTCACTTCCCTGCTTGTCTGTGTGTGTCTGCCTGCTTGTCTTTAGGTTCAGATAGTGCACAAAAAGCTGGACTTCAGCCATGTCACATCTCGCTGTGGCTCCAAGGACAATATCAAACATGTCCCTGGAGGTGGCAAAGTAAGTACTGCTGCAGCTGAAGGCAGACTCTGGTTAGGGTGGTTGCATTACAAATTGTATTCTAATTCAGCTGAATTTGGGCTCTCTGGCTGAAAATTATATTTGTCTCAAAGGGATGAATGAGGGAGTTTGGATGCATGTTAAAACACTAACTTCTGTTTTGACTGAGTTTCATACAAAGTTCTGAAGTTGTAGACTCTCCGCCCTAAAACAATCACAAGGGGATGTTATATTTTGTGGACAGACCCAGCATCCTGCATCCATCAATGTTGTGTTATCCTTGATAAGACAGCTGCAAACTGATTTAGAGATCTGATTTGAATCTGCGGTGAAGACGAGTCAGCAACTGCATTCAACTACTTTCTCTCCAAGTATCAAGCATTTGTATAATTGGCTTATTATTTCAAAGATACAGATTAGCATGTTTATGGTGCTAATCTCAGACCACAGGTCCCTCTGCCCACCCTTCCAGATGTTGTTCTCATCTGCTCCAAACACCTGCTGCACTATCAAAGTAACGCTCTGGGCTGCTTTTGCAACCACAGCTT
Organism: Notolabrus celidotus; assembly: GCF_009762535.1. Classification (NCBI taxonomy): domain Eukaryota; kingdom Metazoa; phylum Chordata; class Actinopteri; order Labriformes; family Labridae; genus Notolabrus; species Notolabrus celidotus. The sequence goes on from NC_048286.1 coordinate 31,607,455, forward strand.
TGCTGTCTCTGAACAATTTCACATACTTTAACTGTCTGGTAGAAATGTCTTGCTGCTGGCATCTAATAACTCTCTAGGCTGAACCAATAACAACACATTTCATAACCTCAGTAACTCTTTGGGATTTGTTACTCTAGTAGAAACCTGCAATCTCATGAAGAAAATTGTGGGATTCATTTCTTGGAACATATGTAACACTAACATTGAACTCAAAGTTGCAGCGTGGGTTGAAAACATCCACAGTTCCATTTTAAAGCTGCTGGTGGTAGTCACTGAGTAAACATCTGTTCAGAGAGAGGGACTTTGAATGTCTCCCAACCAGATTTCCTATTAGCCCCCCAACACAGATCGGCATGTGCAGTCATGATAGTGCCGGACTCATAACCAATGGGAGGACGTAGTAGGGGCCGCCCCTTAACCAATCAGGACAGAGGATTGCAGATGAGGTATGATTGGTCCGTCATAACGAGAACGAGGGGAATAATAACATTGCATTGGAAACCGCAGAGATTTCACAATAGTCTCAAATCACTCCACTTACCGATGAGTACCGTAAGGTAGGGATGCACCAATCCTACTTTTTAGGCCCCAATACCGATATCGATACCTGGGCTTTGGTGTCTGCCGATACCGATACTAGCCGATCCAATCCCAGTATTGATTTAACAATCTCTATTCCTTAATGTGAGGCTAGAATCATGTAATATCTGTTGGTTATGAAGATTAACTCACCAAACTGCTGGTACATATTTATAATCTCTTGAATAATGATACTGTCAGGTTAAAAATGTTCATTTTATTTTGGTTTACGAAGTCAGAAAAGCCTGAAGTCGACAAAGATTGGCCGGCGCTGATGACGTAGTGTATTGTAAACACAGAAAAGCACAGCACTGAGATAAATAGATCTGTCATATGGATCGGCACCAAGCGTGCCGGATCCTGCCCTGGTGGTGAGGCTTTCAGCAGTGTGACTGCCCCCTGGTGGCTGGCTGCAGTATAGGTCAAAAAATCCGTCTCCCCCATTCATTTGAATGGGAGAGCAGTCAAACTTTAAAAAATAAATACACGTCGTACGAATGTTTCTCACATCCGTATGCTGTGGTGATATGTAGTTAGTATTTGACTGTTTTTTGTCCAAGGCCTCTTTTTTCTGAAAAGTTTCTTTTTCGTTAGTTATTAGAGTTTAAAAAAACGGGTTTTACTTCCTGTTTCCTTTGATTCACAGCCGCCGTAGAACGAAACTGGGCACACAGCGTCTTATGACGTTACGCTGTAGGGCTGAGCTTATTACAAAGGCTTCACAGGCTCTGGCTGCACAATGGCGGCGCCCAGGAGAGGGATTTTTTGGCTTCAGAACTGTACAACGGGAAGAGGCGGAGCAACGCTGTCCATTTTTATTTACAGTCTATGATCGGCACTATATATCGGCGCCTTGTCACCGATATCCGATCTAGTTTTTTGAGTCCGATCTAGCCGATATGTGATACCAGGATCGGATCGGTGCATCCCTACCGAAAGGTATTATGACCTTTTCTCCAAACCCAGCAGAAAAAAAGCAACATTTTTTTACACCATTCCTACCAACAGCAGCTTTAAAGAAACTCAATCTTACCTCAACTCAACCAAGTCAACTTATTTTATTTACTTTTTCACCAAACTGGAACATTAAAATGCACACTCACAATGAAATGTCAGAAAAAGATGCCTCAAACATTCTACTTTATTATTTTGACTCAGTATTTATTTCACTTTTATGTAGTGCTGACCTTCTCTGGCTGTCTTAATTAAATGTGGGTCTTTGTGATTTTATTTATTGTGTCTGAAAAGTAAATCTAAGTAAAAGATGCTCAGTATAATGTTAGCATACACAAACCAATCCCTCCTGTGACGTATCAACACGGCACCATTAGGCTAACATGCATTTATTAGAATTTACTAATAACTATTTAAATTAGCAGTAACTGATTATTATGACGATGTAAAATGAGGTGATTCATACAGCCTGCAGTGAGGGGGACACTCTTATGTCAGAGCTCATCATGGGTCACAGTTGTCTGACTGTATGTAAATATGATTGATCTGATCACACGCTGTCAGGCAGGTCACCAGCTCTTAAAAAATCCATCGTGCCAGCTGCAGTCAGAGTGATTAAGATTCCTCCTTGTGATCCTGAAATCAACAGTTTAAAGTGCCTTCCTCCATCATCTGATCTTAGCCTGCTCTGATTTGTTGTCAGGGTTTATTGGAATACATTTCCCCTGAAGCTCATTAACACGCTGAGAAAAACAAAAAAAAAAGGCACCTTGAAATCAACAGAACAGGTCAAAGTAGAGAAGAAAGGGTTGTTATATCTACATTGCTGTGTTGTATCCACTCATTCCTGTACTGCATTGCTTTGTATGGGATGTAATATCTCTGAAATGCACCATGTGTTTGTGATAATGGATGACAGGGATTTGCTTAAGACAGTATTATTATGATGATGAAGTATAAATATGTGGAGGTCTTTATGAGTGGGTGTAATGCTGCAGCATCATGACGTCTCCTCCTCCTCAGGTGCAAATCCAGAATAAGAAGGTTGATGTGAGCAAGGTGACGTCCAAATGTGGTTCCAAGGACAACATGAAATATAAGCCAGGTCAGCTTCAAACTTCTGCTCCTCTGTCTGTCTGCTTTCTGCCCTCTCATGCTTTTGTTCTAGTATCACACATTCTTTGTTTTTTACCTCAGGTGGAGGCGATGTGAAGATCGAGTCACATAAGCCAAACACTAAAGCTAAGTCAAAGGTCGGATCCATGGACAACGTGGGGCCAGGCAACGGACAGACCAACGGACATAAGGTCAGACTTCAACTCTGAATCATTTATCATCCCTGGGTGTTCACTGCTCTGCTCATGCTGACTCATTGTGCTTTTACTGCCATCCACCACTAGATGGTGTGGTGTCATGAGGTAATGCTCCATGGAGGAACAGACCATCATGCTCTTTTGTGTGTGTGCGTGTGTGTGTGTGTCTATATTTGACAACAGGAGGAGAAAACAGAGGAGAAGACATCTTCACCCCCAAGTGGCGCTCCAACAACAGGACCAGCAGGCGGTGCTAAGGAGAATGGGATGAAGGAACCGACCCCCACTCCTTTTGGGGGAGACGGACTTAGGGAGAACCTTAGCGTAGACAAACGCATCACTGAGACAAGTAAGTGTGAAAACACACACGCCATCAAAGTCATTATAACAGCGCCTGTCTGTGATGTAGCAAACTAACCCTCTGATAAGTCTTGGTGGTGCCAAGCGCTCCAGTTTCTCCACTTCTAAACAAAGGGATGAGCAGGTTTCTTAGTTTGCTGAAACAAAAACCTGGTGTGTTTTAGCTTGGGTTGATTTGAAAGTTTTGTGCAGCAAACTGTGCCAAGTCAAGGAAAAAACTGTGCTTGCAGTTCAAGAAATATTTGAAGATCACAAAAAGAAGACTAGCTGGAGAGTTTGTAAGTTTTCTGTAATGCTATCAAAATTAAGTTTGACTGGAGTTTTCTGTGGGGTTGCAAAGGGTTGGAAAATTTCTGGAAAGTTTCCTGTAAATTTCCATGAGAAGTTAAGCTGGAGAATTTTGGAAATATTCCAAATTGGAAACTCTCCATGGGAATTATGGGCATTAACTGGGAATTGAGGGCAATTTAATGGAAAGGTATCCTATCCAAGCATAAATATTTGTTTTGTTATAAGCAGACATCCATCCAAAATAATACAATTAAAACAGATTTTATTGAACAATCAATTATTTCATTGAAGAACAAAAACATGAATGTTGAGTTAAATATTCCCCAGACCCAACCCATTCAAAAATAAGCAAAAATGCAATCCCAACAAAGTCCCATTCAAAATGTTAAATGAAAAGAGCCCCTCTCCCTCCAACAAAGGTTTTGGTACATCTCAATCAACACTTCTTTACTTTGCTTAAAGGTGACATATCACGCTATTTTCATCAATATATATCGGTCTAAGAGGTCCCCAAAACATGTCTTTAAAGTTTATGCTCAAAAAAACACTTTGAAATCAGATTTTGGTCTGCCTGAAAAACCCTCTTCTACAGTCCTCCTCAGAACACTCTGTTTTCTCTCTGACCACGCCCCCTCAGGAAGTGGGTGTGCGTCGGCTCTCCAGCACGTTGATCTAATGTTTACATGTTGGCTGAATATACACGGCTGCTCAGAGATCACGTTACCTCAAACCTCTGAATCTGATCCTGACGGAGAGGCGCCTGCAGCAGGACCTTTCTGAAGGATTGGTCATAGATTTAGTGTTTCTTGTTGTTTTATTTATCAGTATGTAGACGTGTGTCTTGGTACACAGCTACGAATATGTAGCTATGTGGCTATGCTAACTAGCGCTAGCACTTATCCATGATAAATAAAAATCATCCACTAGATCTTCAAATCTGCAGACGTGGGGAGTGAAACTGACCTTTGTGTTTATTAAGACAGCCTACAACTAGCATGTGTGCAGGTAATGAATAACGGAGGGGGGATTCAGTATTATTTTATACAGTCTATGGGCTGAACAAGCTCCGAGCTCTGACTCCGTGACAGACCGGATATTGTTGTTACGTAACAAAAACACGGAAGTCTGAAACGGCTCGTTTCACACACATTTACAGAAAGGTGGAGAAATCAAAACAGGGGCAGAATGGATTTTTTTCATTCTCGGGGGGTTTGTAGACATGCCAGGGACACATATTTCAGGTAGAGAACCATTAAAAAGTCAATTTTGCGTGATATGTCACCTTTAAAAATGCAAAGCTTTACAGGTCATGCATGTGAAGTCAAATCTACCATTGGACAATCATTGTAGAAGGCTTGTGTGAATAGTTTACTTCAGAGACAGAGGACAATAAAAAGGTTGCGATTGTGTGTGTGTGTGTGTGTGTGTGTGTGTGTGTGTGTGTGTGTGTGTGTGTGTGTGTGTGTGTGTGTGTGTGTGTGTCTGGGTGCGTACGTGCTCTCAGCTAGCTGTCCCATGGAGTGGGGGGGGGGGGATAAAAATAGCCGAGACTTTGCCTCGAAATGAAATTATGAAGGGATCCACAGAGACTGGCCAGTGGATAGATTCATCTCTGGCACTGCAGCCCGGGCTCCAGACACCCAGAGTTCAGAGGAAGACAGACTTCTGCCTCACAGTCACCAAACTCAGCCTAACTGATGATGTCTGAAGTGATAATGCAATAAAAACATGATAGTTTTATGATCTGGATTATAATTGATATGAACCAGCCTCATTGGAGAAACAGCCAATGAGCCTGGGACCATCTGGCAGATTGAATTTAATGTTTTTAAATTTTAAACTCTTCATCTCTCAGCTTCTGTTTTCTGTATCTGTGAGCCTCTTTTCCTCATCCCCTCTTCCTCTTCCACAGATTGAATCTCAGTGACCTGTAGATTTCGGTGGGACCGGCATAACCCTTGTCGACCTGCCAATCAACCGACCGACCAACCTACCACGGCGCAGTCACTTTCCTCTGGCCCCGCCCCTTCATCTCGCCCACCGCAGCACCGAACTGACCGATCGCCTCTCTGTGTTTCTCTGGGGTCCGCCTACCAGCTTCCTGCTACCAAACCCTGACCTTTGACCTCTAGATGCCATTGGGTTAACAGATAGCTCTGCCTACAACAGAGAAGAGCACTTGGTGTTTGTCTGTGTTTCTCTGTGCAAGGTTCCTGCAGCTTCATGACTAATTCAGTTCCTTCGATAGCACTGAGGGCGTCAACTTCAACCCCAAATTTAAAACTCCAACTCACAATGATCTCACAATGAATTCATTTATTAGATTATTCTGAGAAAGGTCACTCCTAAGGGTCAACCTGTCCTCATAGTGCACCGCTTTGCCTTAGTACTCAGGCTAACACAATGCCCTTTGTACAGGCCTTTGAAATTCAAAACTACTTGGATCTTCCAAGTTAACTTTTATCCCGGCCACACCAATCAGCTGAGAGTCTGCTACCAGCCAGCTTCAAACCAACAACCTCCAGCCAGCGTCTACTTTCAGTTCTACAGTGTCTTCACAGCACTGCATGACGTCTTACTCTAGGTAGTTCTACGGCTCACTCACCAAACTATATCGTCCATCGCATCTAATCGCACAAGTCCCCCAAATTTGTTGCAGTAGTGCTTCTTTACCTCGGGTCTATTAACGGCATGATGCTCAGCAGTGACTATGCAGAGGAACCGGGCTCATGCAGAGAGGAGGTAGTTATTATTGGAGAAGTTTAGAAATAGATCTGAGGAATAAGAATAGATCTGGAGTTTAAAATCAGACTTAAGGAGCAGCAAGGATACATAGATGTATTTGCTGACAGTCCTCAATGAAGGGAAGATTCAGAGGCTACAACAGAGTAGCACATGATACTCATTATCAAACAAAGGTAGGAAGCTTCGTTGCTTCTCTGGTTATCCTCGGCACAACAGGGATTCGGCACCGAGCACTGGTACGACATTTTTACGCCAAGTACTTTTTTTGAAGTGGAGATGCCAGTGTTTGACCTTGAAAATACAAAATCAAGCTTTAACTTCTCTGCTAAGTTAAACTGCTAGCTGCTGCTGCTGCTGCACCACTGAGTCATGTGAAACTATGAAAGCACACTATATACTGTGTGTGGCACCTTGTTATTTCTGACAACCCTTGGGCACCAGTAAAAAAAAAAGAGCGACCCGGTCACACCAGCAACCAGAAATCTTATTTTATTTAAATTCATACAAGCAAAGGTTTGTTTTGATTTTTGCAATATGTGCATCAAGGTCAAGTTAGGAGCTTAATGGAGGCTGTGTAGTCTAAACTGTAGGGGAGCCATCACAGCTCATTGGCCGTGCTACACCATCCACTCGCCTTTAATGTAATATGAACAGCTCTACAGAAAAGAAGGGGTCACAAATTCCCAAATGCAATTGTCCACAAAAGCTTGCAACTTGTCAGATAGCAAGTTTGCTAGCTGGGAGTTCAAAAATGAGTCCCATAAATACATGCATGAGTGAAATTAACAGGAGTGTCAAAACACCTTCTTTTCAGGATCTCCATTTTTGATTACAGTGATTTTTATATCACCTTGCACCAAGTCTTCACCTGGTGTGACCGGGACTTGAACCACTACAGAAAACCTCCAAAATAGACCGACTTCAGTCTTAAGAGTTACAACCCTGTACCATGTGTCTCCACTCTCTATATATATCTCCACACTCCTAACTCTGCACTTCATACAACACACCGATCAATTCCTCCTGTGAGGGAACCCTGCCGTCACCCCGAGATGTGGTTCTGGGTCACAGACAGACACGACAGTGCTTTTCTTCTCAAGCTTGTGTGGCACTTCCTGGTCATGTGGTTTACCCCCCAGTGGAGAGAGGGCGGGGCTACAGAGCTTCACCCCTCTTAACGTCCTCCCTCTATAGTCAGATCCTCTCTCTGTGAGACCTGCTAACTTTCTTCACACACAGACACCATAAGCGCACACATAAGCACAGATATATACAGGAAAAGCACACATGCTTGTTCGTGTGCATGCACACACACACACACATACACACAGACACAGACAGATATCAGCACATATACACACATACAGTATAATACACACAGACACACAAATCAGCATCCTTCAATAAACCAGTTTGCTGTTCATAGATTCATTTCTCTGTTTTTAGAAAGAAACCGACTCTTTATTGTGTTTTGGTGGTCTATGCTGATATTGTTCAAACAATGATGAGCTGTGTTGGTGTGTTTTCTCCTTTCATAGTCATCGTCAGACACTTTCATCATAGGCTCGCCTCATCCTGCCTCTTCCTCCGTCTGTCTGCTCATTCCAACTCTTTGACAGCAATACAGTGACTGTAGTTGGGGAACCTTCAGTGACCCACGCTTACAGATGTCGTACAGATAGAGAAAGATAGACAGTGACAGAGAATGACCGGGAACGAAGTTAACAGGTGGTAAAGAGAGGAGTGAGTTTGAAACTGAATATTGATACATTCATGGCAGGTTTGAAGGCGGCGAAGTGATTCAGTGATTTCTTTTAGCAGAGCTTGAACGAAGAGCGTTCACCGAGCCACTTGATGTGACGACTACCCTTAAAGCTGGGGTTGGTGGTCAGATTTAGATACACTTTTTGTTAGACTGGTTAAAATGATCTGTATGTCCCGATGGCAATCAATACATAATGTGTTCTTAAAAACCTGGAGTAAACCTGGGAAAACACCAACCAATCCCTGCCATCAGGAGCCAAATTAGGGAACCAATCAAATCATGTCCTGCCGTTCTGCCCGCCGCCTGCGCGTACATTTCCCCGGCATGCTCTCCGAGCCCCCGTCCCCTGTCTCTATTTACTGCCCCTCTCTCTCGACCTCTGGCCTGTCCCCTCTGACCCGATGAGGTGCTTTGCTCGGGACTGTAGTCCGGATCAGAGTCTAAAAAGCTCTCACCACGGGGGCTCTGACAAGCAAGAGAATGACTGACATTTAGTAAGCAGTGGTGGTTCTGGGGAGGGGCCAACAGGGGCCACTGCCCTGTGGCCCCTCCTCCACACCAAACAAATATTATACAATAAAAAAAGCTTTGATTGACATTTTGACATAGTACACAGTAGTATATATGTCTAGTATAAAGGGATGCACTGATGTTTTGCCAGTTTGTTCTCAGCCAGTCCCGCCCTTCTCAGTCTCTTTTGTCAGGGTTGAATGTGTCCCTCTGACAACACCCTTGGCCCCAGCCTGGCCCCCCCCAGTAAATTGGTCTTGCACCGCGACTGTTAGTAAGTCCTACAGAAAATGTAGATGTACTGTAGCGTCTGTCCGGACTCTGTAGGGATGACGAGCTGATTCGTGAACACGTTGAGCTTTAATAACCGGTCACTGTCGGCCGTGATCACGCCAACCAACAAAACAACAATCAAAGTTTGAATGAATGAAGAACTTTTCCTCTTGTCTCTCCTCTCCTGATGCCTTCACTGACTGTCAACACTGTAGGAATTAAGAACATCTACACTGAACACATTAAACAAACAGTAGAGCTGTTACAGTATTACATGTGTTATAACTTTTCTCCTGATATCGTGTCACCTGTACAACTGGATAATGCTAGCATGACAGTTGCAAGTGCTAACAGCAGCCATGTTTGTTTGTGTTTTTAACTTTCACTATGATAATGTTTCGGTGAGGACCGGTTTTGAATCAGTCACGATCATATGGTCGCGGGGGCGTCGTTTTGGTGGAGGTTGGAGGGGTTAGACGGAGTCCTGAGGAAATGCTACATTCAAACTCATGCTAGTTTTTCCATGACTACCAACCCTAGCTTTAACAGCAGTTTGGAGCGTGTCGTATGTTTCACTCAGTATCTGTAGTGTAAATAGATTGAAGTAAATAGATTCTAAATGCTTTTTTTTTCTCTTCGGTATCTTTATGTTCTTTGTTTTGTACAGTATTTAACTGGATATACTAAAGTTTAAAAATGATCAAATACGACTTTACTTCCCTGGACTGCATGAACCGCCTCGCCCGTGAAATGCCATGAATGCAGCAGTATTTAAAGCAAAGGCACAACCAAGAGCGCCCCCTGCTGGGGTTGTGAGAGTCAAAGAATCTGAAGTCCAAATTTGAAACTAAATGTTTGTAGTACACAAAAGAATCTGAATCTAGGTTGATGAGGAGTCCGTTTTAAGTTGTAGAGGTTTCATTTCTGCATTTCTTGAATATCTTTCATGATCTATGGAGAAGAAAAAAAGAACTTTTAGTTTGTTTTATGTTAGAAAGTCACCTTCATTCTTTTCCTCTCTTAGCATTTTAGATTAAACAATGCTGTGACGTGACTGTGATTGACATAGCAGAAGCATTGCTATGCGTCGCTCCAGTAAAAACCCATGAAACGCAGACGATACGATGGAGAATGTTGAGTCTACTCACTGTAATTCTATGCATTTTTTGCATCGCTGGGAAGGTCTCTCCGCTGAAACTCTTAAAAGGATTAGTGACTTGTTTTGTGGCGTGTTGCCGTAGTTGTCAGATGTGTGAAGTGTTACTACTGCATCCATCCTGTAGAGAGCGCTGCTTAGCCTCTGGAACACTGATAGTCTGGCTATGAGACTTAAGGAAGGCTCACTGAGAAATCATCACCATTAGACACCTCAGTAGAGTTACATACTGTTCTCATTAAACTAGCTTTGACGGCCGTATTGTATTATTGTGTCTGGAATATTAAATACTATCTAAATTATATGAAGTATGTACAGTTCCCCTTCAAACTCAAAACAAGTCTTGTGCACTTTGAACATAGTTGTGTTCCTTTCTTGGCGCACTGAAGTGATTTTAAAGTTGCTTTCCTGTGTATTGGTAAAAAAACATTGTCAGCAGTGTTCTGTACACGTGTGCTTTTGGGAGCAAAAACAGTCTTGGTAGTTAGTTGAAGTTATGATAATCAAAGAGCCAGTGGTCAAATATTTAATACAGATTAGATGATTAAAAAGCACCGTATAAGGATATTTAATATTGTACTATCCCTCCAAATCATTCCCATGAAGGCTGCCTAAAAGTAAAACATCGTACGTGATCAAATGAAAATGTGAAAATGAAAATGTGAATCTTTCTTCAGGAATGGAAGAAACAGAAGGGATGAAAGCACTTTGATAACTGTAGATTGTAGTTTGTATAAAGTAGGATGAAGAAGTAGTCTCGTTGTGTGTTGGAGTGAGTTAGCATGTGACGGGGATGACCTGCTGTTGTGTATCTTGGACTACACATCCGTGTCCCCCCTTATCGTGGCCGGCTCAGAAGATTTTAGTGGAAGTTTGTTCATCAGTGTTGTTCTATTGGCTATGATGATTTAACTCTCGACTCTCCGGTCTGCCCTTATGTTGTTTCTGTCAGCAGTCGCTGGTTATTACTGTTTGGCCAAGCTCACAGCCGCACTCCTCTCTGAGCGAGCGTGTTCATGGTCGGTGAAAAAAACAAGGGTCAGAGAATGAGCATCAGATCTAAGAAATGATTCAGTATGTTAAGAAAACTGAGAGAGAAAGTACTTATCCTTAAAAAAAAAGTAATGATGACAACGTGCAGCAGTTTCAATGCTGCATGGTTAATTAGCTGCAATGTAGCATTAGAATCTTGATCTGGAGGTTTATTCTGCAAACTGTACAACAGACACAAGATTGAGTCAAACCTCTGAAGAGTCCTGAAACATTTAAAGCATTTGATTGAAGGGAAGTGAGAGGTGTTAGCCGGACAGCTAGTACGTGTTTAAAAGAGGATGTTGGCAATGAATCTGCAAGCAAAAATATCATTAGAAGTCTTATTTTATATCAAAAGTTTTACATTTCATATATTTTATTTAGATATATAATTCTAACAACAAATTTCCATTACTCTGAAATAGGAGAGTGTATTTATTTAAAGGGCGTTTTTTTCTTTATAAGACAGACAATAGAGAAATGTCCTCAAAGCAGTGTGTTACTGTGAATCTGCAGTAAAAGAAGAGGTTTCAAAAATAACTTAACCCTCCTGTTATGTTCATTTCATAGGAACAACAATAATGTTCCTGGGTCAACTTGACCCGGGACATAGTTAATGATTCAAAAGTGTCAGAACCCCCCAAAAAACCCCAATAAACATTTTAAAAATCTCATTATTAACTCCATTACTAACCATTTAAATCAATATTTAGTGCATTGGTGTTCTTTAATTCTCACAGAATTTTAATTTTAATGAAAATTCATGTTAAAACTTTTTTTTTATGTACATTGGAAAGTGATTGGGGTGAAATATGGAACACATTTGCAAAGAAACATTCAGTATTTGACACTTCTGACTGATTTTAGCCTCCGCTTTGACTGCAGGGTCAAATTGACCCATGAAGAGTATGTGATATAAACATGCAGGGGCGGGTTCCAAATGAGTGAAATGAACCATTTTAATTTTGCATGTTGTTCACGCTAATTAAGGCATGCAGAAAAAGTTTGACAGCAACAATTACTTCTTTTTTTTTAACTTAAGAATGGGTCAATTTGACCCGCAACATAACTGGAGGGTTAAATATGCTTAAATATGCTTAAATAAGGTTATTATACTTTCAACCTTCCCTTCAGATATCTATTAAAGCTCCTGTGAGGAACTCTTTGCACCTGTACGTTTGTAAATTGTCTTTAAACGGTCACATTTCACAGATTCAATCTTTGCCATGGGTCAGTAAAGGCTGTGACCGCAGTGAGCTGTTAATCACTTTGTCTGACACCTACCCTGCAGCATTGATTTCAAATATTAGAGGTAACAAAAACAGACAGTCTTGTCACTGATGGTCTTGTTTGCTTACAAAGGTCACACAGAGGCAGGATTATTAACCCTCCTGTTATGCTCATTTCTCTGGAACAGCAATAATGTTCCTGGGTCAATTTGACCCAGGGTATATTCAATTATCCAGAAGTGTCAGAACCCCAAAAAATCCCAATACACATTTTTTTTAATCTAATGTTTAACTCCATTACTAACCATTTAAATCAATATTTGGTCCATTGGTGTTCTTTAACTCTCACAGATCATGGTTCAATGAGGATAACTCACTCATTTTACATTAAAATTAATGTTCAAACTTTTTAATATACATTGGAAAGCCCTAAATATAAATACAATAGTTTTACATGACTTAGATTTTTGTTTATTTTATTTTAAATTTTGAATTTTTTTTATTTTTATGAAGTGATGTTGATAAATTAACATGACACCTCTTCTTTTAGGTTTTGATGCTGCATTTAGCTGCTTTGAAAGGCATATTTTGCCTAAAATAGACTTTAAAAAGGGTCAATTTGACCCGCAACATAACAGGAGGGTTAAATCCAGTCCACTAAAATCTCTTCACAGGAGCTTTAAGGTCACGAGTGGGCCGCCTCATCTCTTAAGTTTGTGGTTTTAGTTGAACTACATGTGATATGTTCAGGTGTCAAACAGGTCTGATGCTTCAGTACTTGGTGAACTAAAAGTCATGTTGAGATCTGCAGCTTGGACAAATAGTAATAACCCGTGTTCACTGTGATGTTCTTCGCTCACAGCCGTTTCATTCCCCCCAGTTATAGAGCTTGAATACCACCCTTCTACTAGTACCTCACCATACCTTGTATATAGGTTCCACCATGTTTTTATCACTCCAGATGTATCTCTAAAATCAATCAAAAGACAAAAAAAATCTTACTTCTTAACAGGGTATTGTGGATGTTGACAGATGAGCTTTCACGCCCATAGACCTGTTACAGTTAAGATCAATAATGGTATTACTATAAGTTTGAAAGCATAAGTAAGGAAAAGTGTACTTTTTCTTTTTTCAGTCTGCCTTTTTTCCTCCAAGAAAAGGGCTTCTGAAGTTTCAAGAATGTTTTTAAAAATGTATTAAAGATGCAAGATTATGAATAAATGTATGAGGTCTGTCTCTGTTCTGTTTTGGAAGATAGATCACATATGGAAACACTATATACCGGATTCAAACTGACTTGACGGGCAGGAAGGGAGACGGTGTGTGTCGTGTTCAGTATGGTCTGATGAACGACTCGACGGAGAGCAAAACCTGGGATTACAGAAAACTATAACCCTGCTTCAGAAACGGTCGGCGGACTTTTAATACAACCAATATTCTGATTGGCTTCCACTTCGGTTTGAAAATGCACAACTGTACATGTTACACCTGACACACACTGGTCAACCCTTTCTCCCGCCTACCGCCACTCCCCTGCTAAACTAACCAGACTTAGTCTTGGCATGTGATAGAAAGTAACGTTCTGTATTAGACACCTTGGCATATCTACCAACACAGGAAGCGTCGGCCCAAATTAGCTTTTCCAGTGTCAGGAACAAATTGTTTTTCACTGTGCAACAGCATCCACAAATCAGTGAATGCTGAGCTCAAACACACCAAGTTTGAATTTGAACAACAGCTGAGTGTATGGATCATAATTGGAGAACACTCAGAGTAAAAGGGAGTGTTGGTAGATATGCACCTGGAGCCCCTAGCTGTGTCTCCCACCTGCAGAGGCTCGTACGCATTACAGCACTGAAAAGCAGCTTTTTTGTATTTGTAATCTTTTCCACCTAAACAGCAGATATCAGATGATTATAATAAATATCAGATGATTATAATCCAGTGAATCCAACACCAAGGACTCTGTGCTTCCTTGTGATCAGTAAACACTGCTTTAGCTTTATTTAAAGGACCAGCTTTGATAAAAAAGTTATAACGTTTGAGCTAACAAATCTGCTTTTCAGTACTGTGAAGTGGGAGCACTGTAGTGTGTGCTGTATTATTCTGTAGGGCACAACACCATAGCAAGAGCATGCAGAAGACGACAAACAAACTGCTGGTTGTTAGAGGCATCTGTCCTATTAGATAGAGCTCATCTCCCCCTTCAATTCTGAATATTTGGTATGAAAGAGATGTTCATTGTGATTAATTGTTAACCAGTGATGTGAATATTAATCAAGAATAAAAAGATGAGCAAAAACTCTCACAGTGTCAGAAGTCTCCTTTCTTCTACATCCATGTACACGATACACCTTCAATCTTAAAGTCTATTTCTAAATCACTTTTACATATTTTTAAAGGTGACATATCACGCTTTTTTCATCAATATATATTGGTCTAAGAGGTCCCCAAAACATGTCTTTAAAGTTTATGCTCAAAAAAACTCTTTGAAATCAGATTTTGGTCTGCCTGAAAAACCCTCTTCTTCAGTCCTCCTCAGAACACTCTGTTTTCTCTCTGACCACGCCCCCTCAGGAAGTGGATGTGCGTCGGCTCTCCAGCACGTTGATCGAATGTTTACATGTTGGCTGAATATACACGGCTGCTCAGAGATCACGTTACTTCAACCCTCTGAATCTGATCCAGAATCTGATCCTGACGGAGAGGCGCCTGTAGCAGGACCTTTCTGAAGGATTGGTCACAGATTTAGTGTTTCTTGTTGTTTTATTTATCAGTATGTCGACGTGTGTCTTGGTACACAGCTACGAACATGTAGCTATGTGGCTATGCTAACTAGCGCTAGCACTTATCCATGATAAATAAAAATCATCCACTAGATCTTCAAATCTGCAGGCCTGGGGAGTAAAACCGACCTCTACCAGAAAGGCAGCAGGACCTTTCTGAAGGATTGGTCATAGATTCTGTGTTTCTTGTTGTTTTATTTGTCAGTATGTAGACGTGTGTCTTGTTACACAGCTACAGCTACAACATGTAGCTATGTAGCTATGCTAACTAACGCTAGCACTTCTCCATGATAAATACAAATCATCCACTAGATCTTCAAATCTGCAGACGTGGGGAGTAAAACCGACCTTTGTGTTTATTAAGACAGCCTACAACTAGCATGCCTCCCTCCTAAGCTCCTTGTTAGCACACGTGTGCAGGGAATGAAAAACGGAGGAGGGGTTGAGTTGTATTTTATACAGTCTATGGGCTGAACAAGCTCTGAGCTCTGACTCTGTGACAGACCGGATATTGTTGTTACGTAACAAAAACACGGAAGTCTGAAACGGCGCGTGTTAGACACATTTATAGAAAGGGGGAGAAATCAGAACAGGGGCAGAATGGATTTTTTTCATTCTCGGGGGGTTTGTAGACAGGGACACATATTTCAGGTAGAGAACCATTAAAAAGTCCATTTTGCATGATATGTCACCTTTAACATAAACTTCCATACTCTGATCTTTAAAATGTTTAACGTTCTGTAGCAAGTTACTCATGTAAATACCAGCGATGATAGACTCATTAACTTAAAGCTCCTGTGAGGAACTTTCTGTTTGTGTTGACTTTGGCGCCCCCCTGTGGACTAAGTGATCTTGCTTATTTTGTCCTGTAAATTATGTTATCTCCTCCTGCTTTCAACTAACAGTCAACTAAAGGGGTTTTCTTGACGTGCTGTCAATCACCTCATCTGACACCTACCCTCTCACAGTGATTTCAGGCTTTAAAATAACAAAACAGAAATGATCAATACCTTTTCTAACAATCTTGTTTGCTTTTCTAGGTCATAACTGTTCATTTCAGTCCATTTCATGACCACTCAAAAACTCCTCACAGGAGCTTTAATTATTATCAGTCAGGTAGCTCATGCCCAGAGGTATGACTTCTACTGGATATCTTTAAGGGTATACAGCTGTCTTGTTAATTTCAATAACTATTTTACACACTCAGGTTTATTGAACTGCAGTGAGGATGGTGCAGTTTGACTATGAACGTTTTTAAATTGTTGGTTTGGATATGTGACGGTGAAATCTTGGCAGCAATGGCAGCTTTCTATTTTTCCAACACAGACACAAGCAGGTGTTTTGATTAGTTTATTTGGATGTGTGTGTTTATCCTGAATGAGCTGATGGATTTCCTATTAGCAGGGCTAGGAGAAAAATTTTAAATCCATTTAATTCTAGTTGATAAAAAGGGGTTTAAGTATTAAAGCCTTCCAGTTTTCATTTAAGTCATTTAATTTCTACTAGAAATAAAGCCAGAGGAAAAGTAGCTTGCACTTCCTTCAGGGTGGCTATTTATGAGTTTAATGAAAGCATTATATTGCAGGATTTTAATAATGCAACTTGTGGAGGTGAAGCTATGAATTGTGCTTTAAATAGGGGGGGGGTTCCTTTCCTGCATGTGCTCCACCCTCTCCACATTATAGTAACAGTAGGGGGAAAGCTTCCTCTCGTACCAGTAAACGGGGAGCTTGGACTCCTGAGCATGTCTTTACCTGAGACAGCAACAAGGTCTCTCCCTGCAACCTTCTGTATGCCAAGGGACAGCTGGCCACTAAATCAGACCACTTCCTATAGGTTCAGAGTCACTTAGTGACTGAACAGCATAAAAAAAAACTTTTGGTGATGCTGCTTTCAGCCACTACGCTCCAAGACGGAGAATCCAAGAGGAGCTGGAGATATTGAGACCTTTAAAAGTCAATGAAAGTTATCAGGCCCCTCTCCTTTGGAATCATCTACCAGTCAGGGTCTTGGAGGCAGACACCCTCTCTACTTTTAAGAGTAGGCTTCAAACTTTCATTTTTGATAAAGCTTAAAGTTAGAGCTGGATCAGGTTTGGACCAGCTCTTAGTTATGCTGCTATAGGCTTAGACTGCCGGTGGAACTGACACACTGGGATCCTGGCAAAAAAAATCCAAGCTTCAATCCAAGTGTTTTATCTTCAGTGTAGCAGCATTTATGTATAGTGTAGGCCTGGGGTGGATGAAAGAATAAGAATACTTGAAGTGTTGAGGAAAGTTAAGGAAAGAGCTCTACACAATGCCTCTTGGGCCCTTGCAGCTCAGTGTGCTCTTTGTGCCACTGCAACACTCTCCAACCACTGATTGATGTCAACTTCAACCCACAACTCCCTCAAAGACCTCCACTCTCCTCTCATTTAGCAACTGGCTCCTACCAAGAGTAGATGTGATGATATGTAATCAATTAACTCACCTCAAACTCCTTCCTGGTCTGTGAATGATCCAAACATATGCAACAGGGTAACAAGAACATTATACAAATATATTTACATAAAGTTCATTCTCATATTGCAATTAAAAGAGAACTTCTTATTTCATCAATCAAGACACCCCTCCACTTCATGCAGACATGGTGCCTTCTACTTGGCAAACCTCCTCATGGACCAATGGCAGACTGCAGTTCTGTTTGGGAGTTCCTGGTTTTGGATGTGGAACTCAGGCATTGCAGTGGAGGACAGGTGACAAACAAAAGCTACCTTTAACATGTTTAACAGTGAATACGATGGTTTCATTTGCTTTGAGATATGACCTTTGTTATCTTTACACATGCAGAGATATGTGTGTTTTGTCAGTGTTTTCACACACAGTGGTAACACGCTATGCACAGACCACAGACCATTCTGGAGTCCCTGAGCTCCCTTGTCTCGTAGGTTCCTCTGGATCTCTGCTGCTGTGGACGTTCCAGACTCCAGCTGCTACAACTACTACTATCCGTCTCCCCACTATCATCTCTCTCTCTCTTCATCTCCCTCTATCCCTCTCTCCAACACGGTCTCAGCAGATGTGTGACTAACATGAGTCTGGTCCTGCTGGAGGTTTCTGCCTGTTAAAGGAAGTTTGTCCTTGCCACTGTAACTTGCTAAATGCTGCAAAGTGCTCTGCTCATGGTGGATTAAGATGAGATCAGACTGAGTCCTGTGTGTAAGATGGGACTGGTGAATTAATGTTATTTTCTCAAGACGAGAAATAAAACTATTATAAGAATAAAAACTCAGTTAAAGCTGCTGTTGGTAGTTGTGGTATAAACCAGGGGTTCTCAAACTTTTTGGAGCCAGGGACCCCTTACAGGTGAGAAATTTGTGCAAGGACCCCTCATAATTGTAACACAGATTAAGAACATTAGTGATGTGTCATGATCAAAAGCTGCAGCTCTGAGTGTCGATGCTTCACAGTGAATCAGAAGAGCCGGCTCACATCGAGAGAGAGAGCCGACTCCCAGTTTTTTCCTTTTGCTGCTTAGCTCTCACAGTGCTCAGCCCCAGCTCTGCTCACAGCAGAACTTTGTTTTGATTGGTCAGCATGGCGGCCATGCGGCCAATCACATGTGAGGATATAGGATACAGGTGATGGAGGGGAGGCTGTGTAGCGTGGCTTTATCTGTTCCTTCTGAGAGAGTCTTATCGAAGACAGAGGAGAAATCGGATCAGCCCATCCAAGCTGAGGCATCTGATTTTTCTCAATGCCAACCTGAGGACAATAATAATGTTTAGTTCTGGTTCTGTTTGCTTGAATTGGTTCTGGTTCTGTTTGCTTGAGTTGGTTCTGGTTCTGTTTGCTTGAGTTGGTTCTGGTTCTGTTTGCTTGAGTTGGTTCTAGTTCTGTTTGCTTGAATTGTTTCTGGTTCTGTTTCCTTGAGTTGGTTCTGGTTCTGTTTGCTTGAGTTGGTTCTGGTTCTGTTTGCTTGAATAGGTTCTGGTTCTGTTTGCTTGAGTTTGGTTCTGGTTTGGTTCTGGTTTGGTTCTGGTCCGGTGCTGGTTCGGTTCTGCTTCGGTTTGCTTGAGTTTGGTTCTGGTTCGGTTCGGTTCTGGTTCGGTTCTGGTTTGGTGCTGGTTCAGTTCTGGTTCGGTTTGGTTCTGGTTCGGTTCTGGTTCGGTATTTTTCGGTTCTGGTTCGGTTCTGGTTCGGTTCTGGTTCGGTTCTGGTTCGGTTCTGGTTTGGTTCCGGTTCGGTGCTGGGTCGGTTCTGGTTCGGTTTGGTTCTGGTTCGGTTCTGATTCGGTTCTGGTTCGGTTTGGTTCTGGTTCTGTTGGGTTCTGGATCTGTTTGGTTCTGGTTCTGTTTGCTTGAGTTTAGTTCTGATTCTGTTTGCTTGAGTTTGGTTCTGGTTCGGTTCTGGTTCGGTTCGGTTCTGGTTCGGTTCCGGTTCGGTTCTGGTTGAGTTTGGTTCTGGTTCGGTTCGGTTCGGTTCTGGTTCGGTTCTTGTTTGTTTCTGGTTTGGTCCTGGTTCGGTTCTGGTTCGGTTCAGTTCTGTTCTGGTTGTGTTTGCTTGAATTTGGTTCTGGTTCAGGTTTGGTTTTGGTTTGGTTCTGGTTTGGTTCTGGTTTGGCTCTGGTTCGGTTTGGTTCTGGTTCGGTCTGGTTCTGGTTCGGTTTGGTTCTGGTTCTGTTTGCTTAAGTTAAGGTTCTAACCCTAACCCTAACCCTAATCATAACCCTAACCCTAACCCTAACCCTAATCATAACCCTAACCCTAACACTAACCCTAACCCTAACCCTAACCCTAATCCTAACCCTAACCCTAACCCTAACCCTAATCCTAATCCTAACCCTAACCCTAACCCTAACCCTAATCCTAACCCTAACCCTAACCCTAACCCTAACCCTAATCCTAACCCTAATCCTAATCCTAACCCTAACCCTAACCCTAACCCTAATCCTAATCCTAACCCTAATCATAACCCTAATCCTAACCCTAACCCTAACCCTAACCCTAACCCTAATCCTAACCCTAACCCTAACCCTAATCCTAACCCTAACCCTAACCCTAATCCTAACCCTAACCCTAACCCTAATCCTAACCCTAACCCTAACCCTAATCCTAATCCTAACCCTAATCATAACCCTAATCCTAACCCTAACCCTAACCCTAACCCTAACCCTAATCCTAACCCTAATCCTAACCCTAATCCTAATCCTAACCCTAACCCTAATCCTAATCCTAACCCTAATCATAACCCTAATCCTAACCCTAACCCTAACCCTAACCCTAATCCTAACCCTAACCCTAACCCTAACCCTAATCCTAACCCTAACCCTAACCCTAATCCTAATCCTAACCCTAATCATAACCCTAATCCTAACCCTAACCCTAATCCTAATCCTAACCCTAACCCTAACCCTAACCCTAACCCTAATCATAACCCTAATCCTAACCCTAACCCTAACCCTAACCCTAACCCTAATCCTAACCCTAACCCTAACCCTAATCCTAACCCTAACCCTAACCCTAATCCTAACCCTAACCCTAACCCTAACCCTAACCCTAACCCTAATCCTAACCCTAACCCTAACCCTAATCCTAACCCTAATCATAACCCTAACCCTAACCCTAACCCTAATCCTTACCTAACCCTAACCCTAATCATAACCCTAACCCTAACCCTAATCCTAACCCTAAACCTAATCATAACCCTAATCCTAACCCTAACCCTAATCCTAATCCTAACCCTAACCCTAAACCTTATCATAACCCTCACCCTAACCCTAATCATAACCCTAACCCTAATCCTAACCCTAATCCTAACCCTAACCCTAACCCTAAACCAAACCCTAACCCTAACCCTAATCATAACCCTAATCATAACCCTAATCCTAACCCTAACCCTAACCCTAATCATAACCCTAACCCTAACCCTAACCCTAATCCTAAACCTAACCCTAACCCTAATTCTAATCCTAACCCTAATCATAACCCTAACCCTAAACCTTATCATAACCCTCACCCTAACCCTAATCATAACCCTAACCCTAATCATAACCCTAACCCTAAACCAAACCCTAACCCTAACCCTAATCATAACCCTAATCATAACCCTAACCCTAACCCTAACCATAATCCTAAACCTAACCCTAACCCTAACCCTAACCCTAATTCTAATCCTAACCCTAATCCTAAACCTAATCCTAAACCAAACCCTAACCCTAATCCTAACCCTAATCCTAACCCTAATCCTAATCATAATCATAACCCGAACTCTATCTGTGTGGAGAATCTCATATGTTGGGAAATATGTCGTATTCAGTGAACAGAGTGGTTCAACAGGAAGACTGAATACTTGCAAGTCACTCTTCATGCCACAATCTCTTCAGGAGCTGAACCCCTCTGGTCAGCACTGAAAGGGTCTGATCTGATCCTGAAATCTGAAACACAGCGGTATAGTGATTTCCTTGATCATATGAGTAAAGACTCAAACGTGTCACTGCAGGCCGGGGCTCATCCTCTTATTATTGGGGTTCCCTGAGCTGGCTGTTGTGCAAGGGTTAAATACTGGACAGCTCTCACAGCTGAAGTCTATGTCCTCACACAGTTGAGTGACGGAGTTGTGAAAGGAGAACTGTTCTGTCCCTTGCTCTACCCTTGTCCCTGCCTTCTGGCATGGCGTTGTATCCTTGAGAACAAAGATAACCTGTGAAATTCCTGCTGTCTCTACAGTGCTCATGATTTAGGAGACAGTTTGGGGGCAGCTTGAGGACATTTGGGGCCAGCTTATGACGCATGTGAAGGAGAAAGGGTTTTCCTTTTTTTAAATGTGTAGAGGAGAGGAGCAGCAACAGGTGATGATTAAGTAAGAGACGGACAATCACTTCCTGTACGACCATTCGACCAACAGAGGACAAGAACAAAGTCTCCTGTGTAAGGTATAGGGTTTAAGTTAGAAATGTCTCACTAGTCTATTAGTTCAACTCAGTTTGATCTTTTTTAGCAGCAACATCCTTCCAACATTGACATACCTCTAGATTAATTTTCCAAAGGCTGATAAGACCCAATAAAAATGTCTTTCTTTTGTTTGGTTCTGTAAATGTTCTTGAATCAACTGCAGAACCAAAAAAAGAGAAGGTGGGACCAACAGGGTGAAAGACGTCATGGACTGAAACCTTGACACCTCTGCTCAGAGAGGCGCCCAAGGAATATTGCTCTGTAAGACAACCCTGGGTACATTTTGTTCATGGTAGAGTTGGTTGTCTCTCAATTGGAAGGTCAGGGGTTCAATTCCCAGGTCCCGTTGTTAAAATGTGGAAGTGTCCTTGGGTACGAAACTTAACCCTGCACTGCCAACGGTGTGTGAATTGGATTAGTTAATACTGATGAACTCTTTACATGGCAGCTTTTAACATCAGTGTATGTAACCGTCATAGACGCTGCAAAAATACATCTATTAAAGGTTATAGACAGGAGGCACTACATTCAGATCCATTGTGCACTTAAGATGGGAACATGGTGTTAAATCGAAGCGGCAACCCCTGCGACAAGGACTGTAGCCTCTGTATGTGGGGCGCTTAGCCACCAGCGCCCCAACGGTCCATTTGTGTGGCAGTCGCATTAAGCAGCACCGGGACGAGGTTTTTCTGTGACGCGGTAGTATGCCGTGTGTGTTTACATTTTACAGCCATGCTCAGTCTCTGGAAATCCGCGTGTAGTAGTGTGAGATTCAGAAACAGAGAAAATTGCTGCAACTGTTGCTAATGTTTTCTTCTTCTTTTGCTATTTAATGCAGTCAGCATTCTTCTTCTCCTGTTACTTAATACCATTAGCAAACAGCTTTAAGACGCTCTATAGCCACCGTCTGGTGGGAGTACCGTATTATAACCAGGCACTGGTGAAAGTGATGCTTTTGCAATGAGGTAATTAAGTCTTCGATTTTTAATAAGTGCACGAATATTCAACTTTTTGAAAATCATGTCCCATCCCTGTTAATTAGTGAATTTACACTTTTAAAAAAAAAAGAAAGTCTGCCAGCTTGTCTCACTGCATTTTGGAGCTGCAGCCGTGTTGATTTAATCTGTATTAGGACTTTAACATGTTTCGGTCACAGTATGCTCTAAGTTTATAAAGTGTGAAGACACACTTTTAAGGACACACTCATAAAGACTCTGACTTATCAAGTTGATCACAAGCTTCATGAGATCACTCAGCATGATCTCAGTTATTAGGATCACTAAAGCCAGAACACCATAAGATAGTGGATTTAAGTACAGGACATCTGTTTCAGCACCTGCTGGACCCCAGATCAGTCAGTTGTTTGGACAAGTCTACACAGAAAAGCTACTAGAGCCTACATGAAACCAGTCAAAACTACCAGTCTTATCACAGTGGTATCTTAATAGAAGGTCATGGATTGTAATTGGACCTGGGAGGTTATCCATCAAACCACTAGCGTACTAACTAAAGTAGTTTTAGTTCTACAAAAAAGGATCATCTTTGAATTCAAACAAGCAGGGACGACATCGTGAAGGATGTCATATGTGAGACAGGCCCTGATGTGCCCGTATCGTATCAGTGACCCTTGCTCAGCCTGAATAACAACAAGGAGTCCTTTAGTCCGTCCTTCGAACAGGAGACATACATAACATATCGCTGACAATGTGTTTGCCTTCATTGAACTCTGAGCTCCTTTTCTTAGCTCTCCTCTATTCAAAGCATTAGCAGAGCAGTCAGCCAGACGTCAAAGGTCCCATTCCCAGCTGTCCCCGGTGCTTGTCTCCTTGACTTCTGCATCACATGTACACTGACGGGAAGGTGTGAGAGCCACCTTCTCTCTCTTAAGTTTGAAATCTGAGACAGCTGGGGTTTCACATGAACTTGCTATTGTTAGATTGCTTGTTATTTACCGAAGGTCACTTGAGGAGGTGTTGAGAATCTGATCATGCCTTTTGTGTTGTCCTTCTCTTGTCTTGCCCTTTCTCCTGGTTTCCATTCAGACACTGAAGTCAGGGGCTGGTGCACTTGGACTCAGAGGTTTTTTAGAAGACTCCTGTAGATAAGCAGGTTTTTCTGTTGAGGAGGACTTCATATTACACATTATAGAGGAAATGGGCACAAAGGTAGGGTTCTGGATTTCATTGTATTTCAGTGAACTTTGCAAAAGGATATATTGGTATTTATGTTAAATGATGTGTGACAAGAACAATCTACTTTGTGTCTTTTATATATTCAATGTTGAATGACATTTCATGCAACATGTGCAGTTTGAATGATATGTAATGCTAACTGAGGTGTTAGTTCTGAAACAGAAAGAAAAATAAATATATAGAAGGAAAAGTTGAGACGCAGCGAGACAAGATATACAAGGCTAATATATTTGTTTTTAATAAATGTATTTATTTATCAGATTAGGGAGAGAGAAATTCTCAACTCAACTTTATTTATATAGAACCTTTCATACATACAAACATGCAGCCCAAAGTGCTTCACAGAATAACAGAGAGACAGAAAACAACAGCAATAGTACAATTATAAAAGTCATGATTATAAAAATTAAATAAAATCAATACAGTAAAATTAATTAAATAAGTAAGTGTGGAAAGAAAAGTTAAAAATAAGGTAGATTTAATAAGATCAGATGAACACAAGAAATAAATAGATAAATAATATTTTTTTATAAATAAGATAAATAAATAAATAGATGTTAAAACAATGGTTTGAATAATGATGATTAAAATAATAAAAATAATAATGCAGTCCAGGGCTAAAATAAACTACTCCAAATTAAAAGCTAGATTAAAAAAGTAAGTCCTCAGTTTACTTCAAAAATAAAATAAAAAAATTCCTTCTGTTTTATTCTTTTTTTTTACTATATATAGCTTTTTTTTAATTAGTACCAAAAGTTATAAGCATTACATGTAATTTTGGTAACCTTACCTTTTCCTTAACATTCTGAGGAAGAGGATTAGGGCCACTGAAAAAAATAATAATAATGAAGGTCAAATTTTTTTTTATTATTATTCTGAGGAAAAAGTCAGAATTCTGACTTTAATCTCAGAATTCTGACTTTTTTCTCAGAATAATAATAAAAAAAAATTTGACCTTAATTATTATTTTTTTCTCAGAATTCTGACTTAAATCTCAAAATTCTGAGATTAAAGTCAGAATTCTGACTTTAGAATTCTGTCTTTAATCTCAGAATTGTGACTTTTTTCTCAGAATAATAATTTAAAAAAAAATTGACCTTCATTTTTTTTTCAGTGGCCCTAATTCTCTTCTGTAACATTCTCATTAATTTAATGGGAATAAAAAAGGATCTTGAAAACTCTGACATTTCACTCAATTTCTAACAATCTTGATTTTTACACACACTCAAGCTCCCTGAAAGAGAGCAGTAATGTCTCCACTCATAAATTCAACTACAGCTCAACGTTTGTCATTTCTTTTCTATCAAATCACAGGTGTTCATTTTCAACAACAAATCAAAGGAAGGGCACACCCTCCCCAAGAGTATACCTTATTTAATCAGGTAAGAATTTCTGCTTTAAGTGTCAAATATCAATTTTAGAGTTTTTAATGTTTTGTGTGAAAGTCTCTGCAACTTGTTCAATAATCCAACGCTAATCTATGCAATTACAGAGCAGTGTGTATAGAGTTTATGATCATATATAGAGAGAAATAATGCAGCAGGGGTCTACCAACATTACTCTGTTTTAATAGACAGTCTGATCACATGTTTTTTCTCATTCAGAACAAAACGGTTTATTATTCCCTTTTAAAATCAGTGTGTAACTCTTATCACTACCTGAGGGCTGTTTTGTGACCAAAAGCTCAAAGTAATCAGGGGCAGTGAAGCATCCATGGACAGGTGTTATGTGTCTGAATGTGCTGAGTATCTGGTTTATTTCTCTTCTTTTATATCAAAGACGGAAGTCTTCAAACCAACAGAAAGGTGTTATCTTTGAGGTGTGCACCTTAAAATAAAAACGAGAGACTGCTGACCTCTAGTGGTGTAACTCTTAACCTTCATCAATGACATGTGGAGGTCTACTGCAGGATGTGCAGAGTGCACAACTCGGTCCCCATGAGTGGTTCAGGGTGTCACTGTTAGACCCAATCTCAGTGTCCAAACTCACACACTCACAGACTTTGAGGCGCGTTCCCGCTAAGTCTGTGAGGGTGTAGAGCTGTCCCACTGTCACATCTTCAAGTGTGTGAGGGATCTCTCTCAGACTTTTTGAGCCCCCTTTCCATAAGTGGGCATTTCTGCAGACGTAGCATAAGGGAATTACCTAGAGTTCATAGCATTGTGACGTGAAACACAGGATTCCCAGGGGACGCCAGTGAGCATGGACAGTGGAACAAACGCCAAAACATGAAATTTTAAATAGTGCAACGGTAAACAAGAAGCATGAAAGGTGCAACTAATGTTGGTGTTAGAAAATTTTTTCCCTGTAAGTATAAATATAGAAAACAGCCTTAATCTATTCATCTTCAGACATATAAACAGTAAAATGTATATATTTATATATTTTAAAGTTTGTGGTTAAGCAATAAAGATTCCTAATGCCGCTAAGGTGAGCTACAGGACTTCATGCAGGCTACATGAGAAGTGGCAAAGTGCTTTCTCATTTCCAGTTCTAGAGTTTTAAGCCCTTATAGCCTTCTGCCCTCAATCACTTTCCAGGTGATGTCAATTAAGTCAAGAAGGGTTCAGGGCTCAGGGTTCAGGGCTCAGGGCTGAGGGCTCAGGGCTCAAGGCTCAGGGAGGACATTGAGACTGGGCCTTAGTTTATTATGCAACAGCACACATACAACTATTGTTAATGTAATCCTTCAATTCTCTCCATACTGGTCCACTTCTTCCATTAATTGTTAACTGCTATATGAAAGATATAATTAGGATTGGATAGTGTTGGACTGTGTACAAAAGTCTTTGTGGCCTTCTACTTGTAATAATTGAATAAACATCCTTGTCTCAGGGATGCAATGATGCAATGGTCTTAAATGTTCTTTGTTCAAATATTGACCTTAATCATTCAATTTAAACAAAGAGTTGCATTCAGTTGCAAAATGGACAGATCAGCTTTTACCATCACATGAATAATGTATTTGTGGATCAATTATAAGTGAAATACTGCAAAACCATTTAAAATGATCTCAAGACTCTACATGCAGGTCTATACCGAGGTCTGCAGGGGAACTCTTTGTTACTCTATTATCTCAATATGAATAAAAACATAAAGACACTGTTTGAGATGCAGATTGACTTTATTCTACTCAACAAACAACATGCTTAGGGAGACACTTTTTAGACCTGAGGTGCCTCAGAAACAACAGTTCATTTCTGTGACATTCATTCCTCTTCTTGTCCTTTCTGAAATGAGAGAAAACAAATAAACATGTAAAACATTTCTCTGTAAACTCCAATGTATTCAAAGATTCAGAGCATTACTTCAACCAGTGTCCTCACATGCTGTCATTAACTGTCCCTATACATTAAGAATCCTGTATCATCACTTGTTTCTAACTGGGCTCAAACCATAGACTGTATAAATAATGGATGTAGTATCTGTGATGTCACCCATCTGTTCCTGAAGCGCTGTTTTGAAGCCAATCGGCGGCGGCAGCCATATTGGAAATGCTGAACTCAATCTAACTTCTGTTGAGCTAGTGTGAGGTAAAGAGGCAGGCTTTGAGCCTACTAGCCAACAGCTGTAGGGTTCCTCTCAATCAAGTCAGTCATGTCCTTATTTGGGACATATTAATAATTCCACCCCTGTATAGTGTGTGCCGATAGAGAACATGTTTATTTCTGCTGTAAATATCGTCTTCTTTGAATTGGTGTTTATCTGATTTTCGGTATTTCTGCAGCCAGCCCTCTAGTGGACACTCAGTGAACTGCAGTTTATAACACTACTGCATGGGCTTCAATTTTTTTTTTTAAAGTTATATTTTTGGCCTTTTTGCCTTTATTATATTGTACAGCTGAAGAGAGACAGGAAATGTGGGGAGTAGAGAGTGGGGGAAGACATGCAGGAGATGGTCGACCGGCCGGGAATCGAGCCGGCGACCCCTGCGACGAGGACTGTAGCCTCTGTATGTGGGGCGCTTAGACCGCTAGGCCACCAGCGCCCCATGGGCTTCAAATTTTGAGGCAGGAGGTTGCCGCTTGGCTCAAACTGTCCCATGTAGTGTGCCTCACACAAAACAGGCGTTAGTTCCATTACTGACCTTTGACCCCACATCACGGCTCTTGGCACGCAGCTTGTTGACCTGAGTCTCAGCGATGTCGGCTCTCTCCTCAGCCTCATCCAGCTCATGTTGAAGCTTACGGAACTTGGTCAGATTACCGTTGGCCTGTTCCTCCTGTAACACAGAAACACGATCACACAAAGGTTGTTTTTTTTTTTTGTATAGCCCAAAGAAGCCAAAAAGACACCATTGTTGAATCAGAAGCGTTCTTGCATTGGGGCTTCAAGCTTAATTTGAACATATTTTTGGGGCCTTTAGAAGTGGCATTACGAGTGGTGCAACGGATCATCGTTGATCCGTGATCCGTACGGATGCCTCTCCACGGTTCGGCACGGACGTGATCCACGGATCAGTTGATGAAAAAAGTTGCGCGTGTTCACGTGATGACCGCATGTTAAATCCACACTCACTCTTCAAGCGCAGCGGTAGTCATGGCAAGTGAAGGAGCAGAGGAACTTGGAAACCCTCCTGCATCTTGTAAGTCACATGTATGGGAGCATTTTGGTTTCCCTGTGACTGTTATTCCTTCACTCTGTGTTTTGGTTTGGTCACCTCGTGTTTACCGGGACTTGTCTCCATGTCAACGATACGCAGACAGGCTGTTACTGGGTCACTTAGAGTCCACTGCTGCTAGTGCAATTTTTAACTTTCACTTTCATTTATGGAGCAGTTCGCATGTTGGCACTTTGCCAGCTGTAGGACCCTAGAATGCACGAAAACGGTGTGTTCACAGTTTGCAGCTCAAAGAAAAGTGGACGGTGAAAATCAGCAAATGAAAGAAGAATGGTGTGAAACTTTTGAAGTTCCTCTGCTCCTTCACTTGCCATGCCATGAAATGCAGTGAATGAGGCAGGACTGGGCCCAGAGTAAATTTTGAGTTGATGATTGTTTTTATTTAATGGGCAAAAGTTTACAAGTGTTTTACAAAATAAATGGAAGGACAAAGTTATATTTGTCTTTTTATTTTTTATTTTTTGCTGATCCGAAAAATGATCCGATCCGTGACTCAAAACCGTGATCCAATCCGAACCGTGAGTTTTTTGATCCGTTGCACCCCTAGGCATTACTTATATTTTTTCTACTTACCTGTATGTGTAAAAATCTTTTCATAATGTAACTTAGAATGTGCTCTAAAATGTGTGAAGCCATAACAGTAAGGATTGGTGCTATTTATGTCCATGTTGCCCTGACCTACAACACTGATTTAACTGTAATTAGGAGGAAATGAGGGTTTGTATTTGACATACATACACTACCAGTCAAAAGTTTAGACACACCTTCTCATTCAAGGGTTTTTATTTACTTTAATTATTTTCAACATTGTAGATTAATACTGAAGACATCAAAACTATGAAATAATCTGGTTTTGCCATAATCTGGATTACAACAGTAGTCAAATAGGGCTATCCATTGTGTGCTAACCCTACCTCTGAACAACACAACTGATGGTCTCAAACACTTTAAGAAGGGAAGTCATTCTACAAATGAACTCTTGACAAGGCTCATGTTCATTAGAAACCATTCCAGGAGACCACTTCATGAAGCAGACTGAGAGAAACCATTCCAGGAGACCACTTCATGAAGCAGACTGAGAGAATACCAAGAGTGTGCAAAGCTGTCATGAAGGAAAAAGGGGGCTACTTTACAGAATCTAAAATATAAAACATATTCTGCTTTGTTTAACACTTTTTTAAAAATTAAATAATTCCATATATGTTCTTTCATAGTTTTAATGTCTTCAGTATTAATGTACAGTGTTTACAATAATTAAAATAAATACAAACCCTTGAATGAGAAGGTGCTTTTATAATTGTATTCTCCATCACACCTGCTTAAATGTTAAGACTACTCACAGCCTCCTCTGCAGTCCTCTTGTAGGATTTGACTTTCAGCTGTAGTTTGTCTACCAAGTCTTGCAGACGAGCCAGATTCTTACGATCCTCTTCAGTCTGAAAAGAAAAAGCAGCACACATTTTAAAATGTAACTCAGAGTAAATAAAGAAATAAAAAAATATATTGTTATGCATAAAATAACAAGCTGAAACATACCTGATAGGTCAACTCTTTGATTCTTCTCTCATACTTCCGTATTCCTTTGACAGAATCGCTGGATTTCCTTTGCTCAGCCTCTAACTCATTTTCCAGTTCTCTGATCTGTTGGGGAGAGATAACAATGTTTCATCAATCCTTTATGTTGGCTCTTCTCATGAGGAGGAAATCAAAAGCTGTGTTTATGCGTGCAGTATTCCTTCAATCCCATTCAAATCTGTCTGATTAGAAACTTCACTGTTAACATGGACGCTGAATTGATCTGATTCAGACGAGTGGAGACGTGAAGGTTTGTGATAACATGCATCAAGTCTTCAATCAATGTAAAACCGTTGTGACATGCACAGAGTTGGTCTGATCTGGTCTCAGCAGAAGAAGCAGTTCCTTCTGCCTGTGTTGTAAACAAACACTGATGGTGCTGCATGTTTCCAGATACTGCTCCCCTGCCCACCCCCTCCCTGTGTGCCAGACATTTCATTTCGGACTCTGTGGGCACTTATCATGAAAGTGAATGGATGCCGTTGAAGTTCTCTCCCTATCATTGTGTTTTGCAAGCAGCTGTTTTGCTGCCCAAAGCATGCTGGGTTACATACCTCCAGATTTTGGGGGTTTAGTGATGTAGTTGGATGTTACTTCAATTTCTCCAAACATTGACACTCACCCTGGCCTCCAGCTTCTGCACCTGCTTCTTCCCTCCCTTCATGGCGATCTGCTCAGCTTCATCCAGACGGTGCTGCAGGTCTTTGATGGTCTGCTCCATGTTCTTCTTCATGCGCTCCAGGTGAGCACTGGTGTCCTGTTCCTTCTTCAGCTCCTCTGCCATCATGGCAGCGTCAGTGATGGCCTTCTTGGCCTTCTCCTCAGCATTCCTGCACTCCTGCACCGCGTCTTCCACTTCAGTTTGAAGCTGGGAGGTGTCTGCCTCCAGCTTCTTCTTTTGGTTCAGCAGGCTGGTGTTCTGGTTGTATAGAATTTTGATTATACATTTCCTCAATAAATCATGAATAATAGCAAAGACTAGTGCCAACAGCGACTACATCTTACCTGAGAGTGCAGGAGCTGCACCCTCTCACTGACGTCCAGAAGCTCTTGCTCGGCAAGTTTGCGACATCTCTCAGTCTGTTCAAGAGCGGTCCTCAGTTCCTCCACTTCAGCTTGAAGCAGGTTGTTGCGTCTCTCAACAATTGCAATGTTTTCCTTCATCTCATCATGGGCTCGAAGAGACTCATCGAGCTGCAGCTGAGAATCCTGAATAATCATGACATTAGGTAAGTAAGTTTTTCAGGTTTCATTTTCAGTTACAGGGGTGTGAGAGTAAAACGACTGGATAACACTTGTTTTCATTCATACCTTGAGATGTGCATGAACAGCCTTGAGCTGTTTCTGAGCCTCAGCAGCTTGTCTGTTAGCCTGGCTGAGCTGGATCTCCATCTCGTTGAGGTCTCCCTCCATCTTCTTCTTCAAACGGAGCGCCTCATTCCTGCTGCGGGTCTCAGCCTCAAGAGAGCTCTGAAGAGTATCCACCATTCTCTGCTGGTTTCTCTTTGCTTGCTCCATTTCTTCATCTTTCTCTGCCAGCTTGCGTTCAATTTCAGCCTTGACCTGGTTGAACTCAAGCTGAGCTCTGAGAATCTTCCCTTCCTCATGTTCCAGTGAGGCCTGTTATTAAA
Source organism: Notolabrus celidotus (assembly GCF_009762535.1). Taxonomy (NCBI): domain Eukaryota; kingdom Metazoa; phylum Chordata; class Actinopteri; order Labriformes; family Labridae; genus Notolabrus; species Notolabrus celidotus. The sequence goes on from NC_048286.1 coordinate 31,639,401, forward strand.
ATAAAGGAGAATAAGAGTAAGGACAAGATATTAATAAGTGACAAGTCTTGTTCAGTTCCTTGAGAACCTTCAGCATACCTCAGCCTCCTCCAGAGCTGTATGAATTTCAGACTTCTCTTGTTCCAGCTGTTTTCGGATCTTCTCCAGCTCATGGATATTCTTCCCACTCTCACCAAGTTGTGAAGTGAGGTCAGATATTTCCTCTGAGAAATCAAAAGTCACATTAACAAAGGTTTAAAACTAGTTTCATAACACAGATGAAGCTGGGCTTCCCCTCACCCTGCAGATTCTTATTCTCTCTCTTCATGGTCTCCAGATGCTCCAGAGACTCTTCATAGGAGTTCTTCAGTTTGAAGAGCTCAGTGCTCAGAGACCTTGCCTCCTTCTGAGAGCTCTCCAGCTCTGATTGGGACTCCTCATATTTTTGTTTCCATTCTGACAAGACCTGAAATGTGCATGTCACAGGTTCAGTGTACCTGAATTCTACAACAGTGACTCTAATGTATGAATTTTAAATCAAACCTTGTCAAAGTTTCTTTGCTTCTTGTCCAGGGCAGCAGCAGCAGCATTAGACCTCTCCACATCCACCATGAGATCTTCGATCTCATTCTGCAGTCTGTGTTTGGTCTTCTCCAGAGAGGAACATTTAGCATTCACTGCTTCTACAGCCTCCTCTGCGTCCTGCAGACGCTGAGCCAGCTTCTTTCTACATGTTGATTGAACTCAGTCAGGACTCATTCTTTTCAAATATTGTTAGAGTTGCTCAAGTGAAAAAAAAGGACCTACTTGGCTTCCTCTAGTTCCTCAGTCCTCTGGATGGCATCAGTTTCGTACTTGGTTCTCCACTGAGCCACCTCAGAGTTGGCCTTGGACATGCTGCGCTGGAGTTCAGCCTTGGCCTCCTGCTCCTCCTCGTACTGCTCCCTGAGCAGGTCACAGTCGTGACGAGAAGACTGCACTGCATGAGCCAGAGCATTCTTGGCCTAGAAGGAGAGTGTATCTTAATGCTTGTCATGAACCATCATTCCCATTTGACTAAATTGAAACTGTGGCCATTTGCCTGTTACCTTAATTTCCTCCTCCAGTTGTCTCTTCAGGTCTTCAACTTGTTGAGTGTAGGACTGTTTTCCTCTGGTGAGTTGAGACACCAGGGAATCCTTCTCCTCAAGCTGCCTTATAAGTTCCCCTGATGTGAAAGAAGGGTAAAATAAGTTTTCAATCTATTTCAAATCAAATGCACATGAAGCCAAATCTGTACCGTTTTCAGTCTGAAGCTTTGCTCTCTGCAGTAAGAAGTCATTGATGGCACGCTGTCCCTCTTCTGACTTTGTTTTATATTCATGCATCTGATCTTCCAGGGACCTGCACATCTTCTCTAAATTATTCTGAAAAGAAAACAAACATCTTTACAAATACTGGTCTTTATAGACCAAAAACATAACAATAATCAAGCAATCAATACATATGAACCTTAGATTTCACAATCTGTTCCATGTTGGAGACCACATCATCCAGCTCCAGTCTGAGCTCACTCTTCTCCTTCTCCAGTTTCTGCTTGACTCTCTGCAGGTTGTCAATCTGCTCTCCCAGGTCAGCAACACTGTCAGCCTGTTTCTTCCTGAGCGTGGCAGTGGTGGCTTCGTGCTGCAGAGTGGCCTCTTCGAGGTCTCTGCGGAGCTTCAGGAACTCTGCCTCCCTCTTCTTGTTCATCTCAATCTGGGCAGTTGTTGCTCCTCCAGCCTCCTCCAGTCTCTCACTGATCTCCTCCAGCTCTCTGGCCAGGTCGGCTCTCTGCTTCTCCACCTTAGCTCGGGCAGCTCGCTCTGCCTCGAGCTCTTCCTCCAGCTCCTCAATGCGGGCCTAGAACAAAATCAACGGCAAGGCTTTTGTGAATTTACCATCCAAGATTTAGTTTAAAAATGTCATATTCATGCTCTTGGTCTATTAGCTTTAATATAAGACAAATACTACCTGCAGCTCCTTCAGTTTCTTCTGGAGCTGAGCACTTATTGCCTGTTCATCCTCGATTTTACCAAGGAGTGTGCTGGTTTCAAAATCTTTCCTGAGGAAAGAAAATGTACATGTTCCAGCCAACACAAAATGTAAATACATTTGTCTTTTACAAGTGCAGGTTCCATATTACTTTTTCAGTCTCTCATCAAGTTGTTGCTTGTCATTTTCCAGGTCCATGATAGTCTCCTGAGCCAGCTTAAGGTCTCCTTCAAGCTTTCTCTTGGCTCTCTCAAGGTCCATTCGCACTTTCTTCTCTTGCTCAAGGGACCCTTCAAGCTGTTGGAAGTAAAGAATGTCATGTTTTTCATTTGTCAATAACAAATCCACCTGATCTTGACATTTTAAACATTCTTACATCATCCACTTGCTGTTCCAGCTTAGTCTTGGCCTTGGTCAGAGAGTTGACTTTGTCTTCTTCACTCTGCAGGTCATCCAGTGTTTGCTGATGAGCTTCCTGCAAGGCTTTCTTCTCCTTGGTCAGCTTAGCAATGATTTCATCTTGAGCAGCCATCTCTTCGACCAGGTTTTTAACCTGTAGCAGGAGGACGGTTTCATGAAGGACTTCAGCTTTGACATGAGAGAGAACTCACAAAGTAATTTCATATAAGAGTTGATGATACCTTGTTCTCAGTGGCGTGCTTCTCCTTCTCGACTTTAGCCAGAGTTAACTCTAAGTCGTCGATGTCCTTCTTCAACTCAGAAGACTCATCCTCCAGTTTCCTCTTCTTCGCTGTCAGTTCAGCGTTCATCTCCTCTTCATCCTCCAGTCTTTCTGTCAGCTCTTTGATTTTTGCTTCCAGCTGTATCTTGCTCTTGATCAGCCCCTCACATCTTTCCTCTGCATCACCAAGATTATCTTGCTCCTGTTGTTATATGACAGAACAAAGTTTTACACATGTTTGGTTTTGATATGATTAAATGCTGGTGGGTTTTGAACATACAGATTGAACTTGGAGCTGCAGGTCATTCTTCTCTTGGAGAAGGGTAACCATTTTCTCCTCCAGCTCCTTTCTGCGGGCTTCAGATTTTGCGAAAGCCTCTTTGAGTTTGGTAAACTCTTCTTTCATGTTGGCCATCTCCTTTTCAGTCTCTGCTGACTTCAACAGAGGTTTGATCTTGAAAAACATCATCATCCAGGGCCAATTCTTGACCCCCATGAAGGCACGGATGTTCCACTGGATCACCAGCAATGCATCCCTGCAGACATCAGAATAAAAGTGCATTAAAAGCCTTGCAAGGACAAATGGTAACAGCTGATACTCGCTCAATCAGTTTCCACCCCTCACACATCTATTCAGAGTTTATTGTTTGTAGCCTTGACATTACAAGGTTCTGGGAGCACGTACCTTCGTTCAACGATTTTCTGGAATTCAATTCTTGCCAGGAGACCTCGTGACCGGGCTTGAATGCCAGTGATGATAAGTGCCAGTCGGTCATCTCTCATCTCCTCCAGCAGACCCAGCAGTCCAGCTTTGAAGAACACCTTTTTTATGGTAGTAGATTGATGATCAGTTGTGATATACATTTCATACAAATTGTTCTATCTTTTCCAAGGTTCAAAGTACTGACCTTTGTGTGCCCCAGCTTGTACTGGTTATGGTCAATATCAAGAGAACCCAGCAGCTTCTCGGCAGCCTTCTTGTTGTCGATAAACTGTCCCTCAGGGATGGCATTGGGGTTCAAGATACGGTATCTTTTGGGCAAAGATTCAAAACACAGTCATTGAGTAATCTTTTAAGTGTTCATGGGACACTACTGCTGTGATACTGGCATTATTGGGAGATTCAATATATTGTTGGATTTAATATGCTGTGGGGATCAGATCTGTATGAGGCCACAAACTGGGACGTTCAGACATTATGCAGCTGGTACCATTGTGTAAGGTTATGAGAGTTAGAAATGTTAGAACTTCCCAGAAGTCTTAAGCAGTGCTGGGACACGCCGAAATGGAACATAACATGTATTGCAAAAAGATAAATATCTTGTTGGCCATTACAGGAAACCTGAGTGTGCAGAGTGTGTGTGTGTGTGTGTGTGGGGGGGTGTGTGTGTGTGTGTGTGTGTGTGTGTGTGTGTGTGTGTGTGTGTGTGTGTGTGTGGAGCTGAGAAGGGAGCCACAGGATGCTCTCAATAAATATGAATCAATGTTGTCAATGGACCAGGACATTGCCTAAAAGGGATGATGTGGATGAGGATGCGCCAAATATTGACTTGGTGTTCATGGAGACCTTCACGTAGCCGAGATTGCATGACGTACATCGTGAAGTGTTTAAAAGCTGTGTATTGTATCAAGTAAACCAGAACTTTGACCATCAAGCCAGACTCTGCTTGACAACATCATCACAAGCAAACCTCTGTTTGAAATCTCCGTAGAGGATCCTGTTTGGGAACCCCTTCCTGCAGATCCTGATGCCTTCCAGCACACCGTTACAGCGCAGCTGGTGCATCACCAGAGGGTTCTCCATGGCCCCAGGAGTCTTGGTCTCATTGGGGATGATGCAGCGCACAAAGTGAGGGTGAGTAGACCTCAAGTTGGTCATCAGCTTGTTCAGGTTCTCCTGTGGAGTGTACACACATTCCCCAAAGTCCAAAGTCAGAATGTTTCATTTGACCCGTTGACAGAACTCGTCATCAGCTATCATTTTCATCTTGGTTCTTTTTTTCTTGTTTTTTTTTCACCTTCTTTCTATTGCTGCAGTTTCCTCATAGTCTTGCACATATACACAGTGGCACCATATAGGGGGGAAAAGTTAGGATGATTCTAAGGGCCCATGACTCACAGGGGGCCCGAATAATTAATATTTCATTCAGAATAAGGGAATTAAAAATGCGGTCCTGTTGTCTTCATAAGATGTTTATCAGAGATCTCTACTTTTTTGGGCATATAGGCATGAAGGCAGCTTAAATGTCTGGAAAGACAGAGACTGGGTCCCAGAAAAGGAGGGAAAGAAAGGAGAGAGAGAAAAGGAGGGAAAGAAAGGAGAGAGAGAAGAAAGGGCGACAGTATGTCACCCAGTTTTTCTCCAGGAAAGGTTGGTATAGTCTTTGAGTGGTTAAAATCAACCTATTTGCTAGTTTGATGTCCACAATGAGATGAACTACGTTGTAGCTAGTTATACTAAATGGGTTTCCCCGCCCTCCCTACCAGACTCAGCAGCTGATATGTCAGCAGGTGCACTGTCTCCCCACGACTCCCCCCAACCCAATGAACAAGAAGGTGAGCAACGTAGCATGTCAATTAGCATTATTGAAGGGGGTCTGTGGGAATCTCTTTTTTCTCTCTCTATCTGTACTATTAAAAAAAGCCTATAAAAACAAAGCTATAGCTAAGCTACATAAGCTACAGCCTATAGTCTGTTTTGGATGCTGGGCAGGCTGAAGCATTGAGGGATTTAGTCTGTTTTAATGTCACAGAGATTACTCAAATAATACATTAGAATCAGATATTTTGATGCTGACAGACAGCAGTTGCACAGGGTTCGTGTGGCCTTTGGTGATTTTGGGCCCAATGTGATATTTTTTCATGGGGCCAAAAATCCCTGGCGGCACCCCTGCATATACAGTACATGATGTATGCATACATTACAATACTTGTAGACCCCATTACAATCATTTGAAAATATCTGTGAAATAGATGTTTATCTCTTACCCTGTGCAGAGCTGATACAGTTTGGAATGAAGAACCTTTTTTCTTGCTACCACCTTTGGCTTTTCCACCAGACTCTTGAGCTGATAAAAAAAAGTCAACATGAAACTTGTAATCAGAAAACTGTACAAAAGCCCAACACTCATAAAACCTGTGTTGATATGTCAACAATGGTTTAATGTTCCTGACATGTTAGATTGAATTAATTAACATACTTTTTTAAAGGTGACATATCACACTTTTATCATCAATATATATTGGTCTAAGAGGTCCCTAAAACATGTCTTTAAAGTTTATGCTCAAAAAAACACTTTGAAATCAGATTTTGGTCTGCCTGAAAGCCCTCTTCTTCAGTCCTCCTCAGAACACTCTGTTTTCTCTCTGACCACGCCCCCTCAGGAAGTGGATGTGTCTCGGCTGTCCAGCACGTTGATCTAATGTTTACATGTTGGCTGAATATACACGGCTGCTCAGAGATCACGTTACTTCAACCCTCTGAATCTGATCCTGACGGAGAGGCGCCTGCAGCAATACCTTTCTGAAGGATTGGTCACAGATTCTGTGTTTCTTGTTGTTTTATTTATCAGTATGTCGACGTGTGTCTTGGTACACAGCTACGAACATGTAGCTATGTGGCTATGCTAACTAGCGCTAGCACTTATCCATGATAAATAAAAATCATCCACCAGATCTTCAAATCTGCAGACGTGGGGAGTAAAACCGACCTCTACAGCAGGACCTTTCTGAAAGATTGGTCACAGATTTAGTGTTTCTTGTTGTTTTATTTGTCAGTATGTTGACGTGTGTCTTGGTACACAGCTACAGCTACAGCTATGAACATGTAGCTATGTGGCTATGCTAATTAGCGCTAGCACTTATCCATGATAAATAAAAATCATCCACTAGATCTTCAAATCTGCAGACGTGGGGAGTAAAACCGACCTTTGTGTTTATTAAGACAGCCTACAACTAGCATGCCTCCCTCCTAAGCTCCTTGTTAGCACACGTGTGCAGGGAATGAAAAACGCAGGAGGGGTTGAGTTGTATTTTATACAGTCTATGGGCTGAACAAGCTCCGAGCTCTGACTCCGTGACAGACCGGATATTGTTGTTACGTAACAAAAACACGGAAGTCTGAAACGGCTCGTTTCAGCACACATTTACAGAAAGGTGGAGAAATCAGAACAGGGGCAGAATGGATTTTTTTCATTCTCGGGGGGTTTGTAGACATGCCAGGGACACATTCAGGTAGAGAACCATTAAAAAGTCCATTTTGCATGATATGTCACCTTTAACATTGAGTGTCAACATACCAGTCTCAGCTCCTGCATATCCAGCAAACAGCACCCCTAAAAGCTTCAGGTTTGATTTCTGGAAAAGACCGACCACGGTCTCATTCAGAGGATCCTTGTTCTTCACCAGCCAGTTGTTGATGTTATAATCTACAGTTCCAGCGTAGTGAACCAGGGAGAAATGGGCCTCTGGTTTCCCCTTCACAACTCTGGGCTTCTGGAAGTTTGCAGATTTCCCCAGATGGTTGTCGTAGAGCTTGGCTTTAAATGTGGCATCAGAGGCTTTTGGGAACATGCACTCCTCTTCAAGGATGGACATGATACCCATGGGCTGAGAGAAATTTCATAAACAGGAGAGTGAGTACCAAAAGTACATTTTGGGACTCTAAAACAGTTAGAAAGTGAAGCACACATCAAGTTTAATTACCTTGGTAACGTAAGACACTCACCTTTTCAATAAGGTCAATACAGGCCTGTAAGTCCATCCCAAAGTCAATGAACTCCCATTCAATGCCCTCTTTCTTGTACTCCTCCTGCTCCAGCACAAACATGTGGTGGTTGAAAAACTGTTGCAGTTTTTCATTGGTGAAGTTGATGCACATCTGCTCAAAGGTGTTGAACTGTAATATAAAGGTAACCAGAAATGAACTCAGGGAATTAAGACGTTGAGCAGAAGTATTAATTATGTTGGTGAGCTTTTGGTTTTCCAGTGAAACTTACATCAAAGATCTCAAATCCAGCGATATCCAGCACACCAATGAAGTATTGGCGAGGCTGCTTGGTGTCCAGGGACTGATTAATCCTCACCACCATCCAGAGAAACATCTTCTCGTACACTGACTTAGACAGAGCACTTACAGCGTAGTACACCTAAAAAAACATTTTAAAAACCTTCAAAGTTAGTTAAAACACTTGTTTTACTTGTGTGTACAAGATACTTTCCAATATATTCAGATCCAAACCCTCATTCTTACCTGGTTCACGTTCTGTCCCTTGGTGACCCACTCGTTTCCTACTTTGACTCTTGGGTGACAGAGACCTTTGATGAGGTCAGCAGAGTTTAGGCCCATCAGATATGCGACTTTGTCAGCATCTGATAAGGTGAGGAAATATAAAAGTCATATACACACAGGTTCTGCCGTGTAGCCTGAAATGGACATGTGAGAACAGTCGAGAAACATAGTAGTGCATCGCCATCAGAGAACTGTAAGATATGTGAAAAGCTGTGGATGCAATGAAAGCTCTGAGAATAAAGGTCAGTAGAAATGTAGTTTAATGCAAGTTACAATACATCTGAGTGAGAGTTTGAAGTACATGTTCATTGTTAAATTATTACAGTGAGGTCTATAGTGGAAAAATACACAAACATCATATTATCTGTGACTTGTATACTGTTATCTGTAAACGTAGCTGAGTAGACGGCTAGGGAGTCAAAGGCTAGGGCTGGGCGATAATTCGATTAACGATAATTATCATGATATAATTTTTTCTCAATATAAATATCACAAATGTTTAATAAAAATGAGACATATTTAAACCTGTAATTACACCCTCAAACCACTGGAAAGGGAGGGGTGCTAATGTTCCTTAAACTCTAGTTGCCACCCAACATTAAAGAAATCGCTTCACTAAGATTTCATCTTACACAAAACACCTGCGTCCTGTTAGCACTGTCAAAAATAAGGGATTCAAGAAGCCTATCAGAGGACTAAATCCCAGATACAAGCCACCATCATTTGGCTTTTTTAACTTTCCTGCAACAGTCTGCCTTTAAATTCAAATGAAATAATGATTTGATATTTATCTTGATAATTATCGATATCGACTGATGTGAAAAATCAAATTCAAAGCTCTTCTTCTGGCCTACAAAACAGTGGCAAAAACATCTCCTGCCTACCTGAAATCCCTCATCCAGGTCTACACTCCCTCTTGCCCAATACGCTCTGCCTGTGAAAGACGCCTAGTGCTCCCAGCCCAGCATGGCTCTAAATCTCTAGCCAGTCTCTTCTCCTCTGTTGTTCCCAACTGGTGGAATTCATTACTTAACTCCTCACGATCTGCAGAGTCCCTTTCTACTTTTAAAGGTGACATATCACGCTTTTTTCATCAATATAGGTCTAAGAGGTCCCCAAAACATGTCTTTAAAGTTTATGCTCAAAAAAACACTTTGAAATCAGATTTTGGTCTGCCTGAAAAGCCCTCTTCTTCAGTCCTCCTCAGAACAGTCTGTTTTCTCTCTGACCACGCCCCCTCAGGAAGTGGATGTCCCTCAGCTGTCCAGCACGTTGATCTAATGTTTACATGTTGGCTGAATATACACGGCTGCTCAGAGATCACGTTACTTCAACCCTCTGAATCTGATCCAGAATCTGATCCTGACGGAGAGGCGCCTGCAGCAGGACCTTTCTGAAGGATTGGTCACAGATTTAGTGTTTCTTGTTGTTTTATTTATCAGTATGTCGACGTGTGTCTTGGTACACAGCTACGAACATGTAGCTATGTGGCTATGCTAACTAGCGCTAGCACTTATCCATGATAAATAAAAATCATCCACTAGATCTACAAATCTGCAGACGTGGGGAGTAAAACCGACCTCTACAGCAGGACCTTTCTGAAAGATTGGTCACAGATTTAGTGTTTCTTGTTGTTTTATTTGTCAGTATGTCGACGTGTGTCTTGGTACACAACTACAGCTACAGCTATGAACATGTAGCTATGTGGCTATGCTAATTAGCGCTATCACTTATCCATGACAAATAAAAATCATCCACTAGATCTTCAAATCTGCAGACGTGGGGAGTAAAACCGACCTCTGTGTTTATTAAGACAGCCTACAACTAGCATGCCTCCCTCCTAAGCTCCTTGTTAGCACACATGTGTGCAGGGAATGAAAAATGGAGGAGGGGATTCAGTATTATTTTATACAGTCTATGGGCTGAACAAGCTCTGAGCTCTGACTCCGTGACAGACCGGATATTGTTGTTACGTAAAAAAAACACGGAAGTCTGAAACGGCTCGTTTCACACACATTTACAGAAAGGTGGAGAAATCAGAACAGGGGCAGAATGGATTTTTTTCATTCTCGGGGGGTTTGTAGACATGCCAGGGACACATTCAGGTAGAGAACCATTAAAAAGTCTATTTTGCATGATATGTCACCTTTAAGAGATGTCTAAAGACTCAACTGTTTAGGGAACACTTAGGCACTTAACCTGACCCTTCTCCTCTTTGTCCTCAGGGGTAGACTGAGTCAGAAGGTCTAAAACCAAGCTCTTATTGAATATTAAGCACTGAATATTGAATGCTGTTGAATGTTGAACGATATTGTTGACTTGTTGTGATTAGCTGTGGCTACATTATCTTTAAAAACAAACAAACAAACAAAACAAACTGACTTTTCTGCTGGCGCTAGATGGCAGAACCTGCGGCCAATCAGCTTGAAGCACTTTGTCGTACTTACTAAGGTTTTTCCCTCCAGTCTAAATTCTTGCTTGTGTTGTACGTCGCTTTGGATAAAAGCGTCTGCTACATGAAATTGTAGAATTGTAGAAAAATTTGATCGTGATAACATCTTTTTCAATATCGCCCAGCTCTGTCAAAGGCTGTAAAGAGCACTCTGGTTTTCTTTAAGTATGCAGTTATCTTTTGCTCAGTGGACGATGCTTGATCTTTACTCTGAGTTAGATTTGTCCTGATGGTCTCGTCTCATCACTATCACCTCTCTCTCTTATTCTCCTCTATCCCTCTTTCAAGACCCAACTCGGTCTCAGCAGATGTGTGTCTAACATAAGTCTGGTCCTGCTGGAGGTTTCTGCCTGTTAAAAGGAAGTTTTTCCTCGCCACTGTAACTTGCTAAATACAGCAATGTGCAATGCTCATGATGGATTAAGGTGGGGTCAGACTGAGTCTTACCCTGTCTTGAAGTTGGGTCTCTGTTCATACTTTGACATAGAGTACGGTCTAGACCTTCTATGTTTGTAAAAGCGTCTTCAGATAACGTTTGTTGTGATTTGGCGCTATACAAATAAAGATTAAATGATGGTCAGAGCACTCTGCCAGCTGACTGCTTTGCAAAGCTCACAATGACAAACCACCACAGATCCATCCTTATGAAGGATAGATCTGTTGGTGAAATGAACTGTCTCATGCACTGCAGTTAAAAGACACTACGTACTGTTATGGTTTATGTTATGCATGTTATGATTTTTGGCCACATTGGATTTAATCTGTGAAAAACCACAAACAATAACAGATGTGATGATATTACTACACTGAGAGGAATAATCTTACCTTCAGTGCCGTCAGCCTCTGCCTGCTCCTCTCGCTGCTTGTTCTTGAACTTCATGTTACCGTAGTGCATGATGGCACCGGTCAGCTTGTAAATGCCGTTCTTCTCTTCTTGAGTGAAGCCCAGCACGTCAAAGGCGTCCTGAGAGAAGTAACACAATAAATATTGGCTCTCTCTTTACTGTTATGAAGTAATGTGGCTGAGAGAGAAGGTGCAGCTCACATCAGTGGCAATCAGCTCCTCAGAGTCATTGATGGAGGCTACAGTCGTCTCTCCTTGGGAGATGAAGGCGTAGTCGTAGGGGTTGTTGGTGATGAGCAACATTTCTGAAAAGATGTGTAAAGGGAAATTATGCATTTGATGAAACAGTGTTTCAAGCAGTACAGGAGGAAATGTATGTTTAGTGTTCACCCACCCAGAAGCTCAGGCTTTTGCTGAGACAAGATCTGGTAGAAGATGTGGTAGTCCCTCTCAGCTTTGAGCTGATAGGTCACACGAGACTTCTCCAGAAGGTCTGTGAGAGAAATGATACGGATTATTATTTTTAATGTCGTGTGAGTGTTGTGACATTTTGATCAGGTTGACAATTTATTCCATTTGACCTTTATTTAACCAGGAAAGAAACTCATTGAGATTAGAAATGATGGATAGGCAATGATTTTTGAATATTCGAATATTCGTTCACTTTGAGAGTTGCTTCGAATGTTTCTCATTTTTAAAGTACAATTTTTCACTGTTTTCACCGGTGCCTGGTAGTGATACGCTATTCCTGCCAGACGGTGGTTATAGAGCATCTTAAATCTGTTTAATAACCACATTAAGTAACAGAAGAAGAAGAATGCTAACTGCGTTGAACAGCAAAAGAAGGAAGGAAACATTAGTGACAGTCGCAGTGATTTTCTCTGTTTCTGAACCTCACACTACTACACATGCATCTCCAGAGACTGAGCATGGCTGTAAAATGGGACAATGCCAATGATTATTGATTAGTATTTTGGCTTGAAATGCCCATCCCTATTAAAAATCTCTTTTTCAAGAGTGTCCTGTCAAAGATAAGGCTGGTTTATACTTCTGCGTCTCCCCTACGCAGCAGGGGCTGACGCAGACATGAGCACCACATACTTGTGCGTCGGTGTGTCTGTGTCGCGCAGCTATTCTCCGCCGAAACGCCTGAGGGCAGTGCGGTCTCTCTGATAGTCGGCCGCCTGCTTCCGGTCCCGCTACGATCTCTGTTTACTTTTCCACAGAGTTTCAGAGCGTGTTATGTTAATCTACAGCTGATACATGTTGCTGTTTATCATACAGACATGATTACATGAAGAATAGAGAGGAGGAGATGAAATACACGGCCGATGTGCGGCCGATGTCCGGGATCCCGGAAGTGCTTTAAATGAGGGAAAGACAAAGCCGCCGAGCGGACCAATCACAGAGCTCGTCGGCTCTATGGGGAGTTACATTTTGGAGGAGGTGCACGTCAGCTACGTGCGTAGGCCTCTGCGTAGGTACGGGAGCTACGCGGACCCCCGGCGTAGGCTACGCCGTTGATTCAACGCAGAAGTATAAATCAGCCTATAGGCAGCAGCATAGTTCACAGAGTTTCAGACAGAACAGCCTCACATACAAACACAATACAAGACATCTTGAGGACAACCAGAAACACGTCATTACAGAATAAAACACTAAAATTAGTCTTCAGGTTCATCAGGCTGAGCACCTGCAGCTCGGTGTGTTTGCCTCCAGCTCGCCCAGCATCACCTTAAAATCACCCAGTGAGCATGATCTCTAATGACTTGATCCCTCAAGAGGATATCTACCTCTTTATAAATCCTGATTCTTGCCGTCAAGAAGAAAAAGGCCGTCACAAGAAACTGGTTAAAAAGTGATCCTCCAAGTCCAGCACAGTGGTTGGCTATAGTGGAAGAATTACATTCCATGGAAAAACTGACTCATTACCTGTGGACTAAAGCACGGACTCATGATCAACGCTGGACTAAATGGACTGATTACCAGAATAAAAAGACTTTATGTTTGTTAATATTGGAAAAATAAAAATAATCCCCCAGTGTGATAAGTCGACCAAGCTCCAGCTCTTTCTGCAATTCATTCCAAGCAGAGGTAGCTGCAAATTTAAAATACCCTTTACCCATCTCCATTCTGACCTTTGGCACAGAGAGCAAGGAAAAGGTCTTGGGATCAAAGAGTGTAAGTCCCTGTGCTCTTCTGCTTGATGAAGGTAAAAAGGTATGAGGGAAGAAGCTTTAAAATGGACTTATAAATAAGGATACGCCAGTGTTCCACCGGGAGGACCAACCAACATGTTCATAAAACAAACAATGATGAGTGAGATCCTTATTTGCAATACCTTGACATATTCCCCCCTTTGATGCAACTTTACATTTTAAGAGGTTACACACTAACAACACAAAGGCCAGAGCTGCTGCCCAGGTATCAAACATTATATGTCTAATCATTCCAGATGTCTTCTGATTGTACATCTACCTGCTCTCTGTGTATGCACCTAGTTGAAGATAAAACCGTGTCCTCTGTGTGCCCTGCCTTTCACATAGAGAATGAGCGCCTTTGAAATGTTTGAATTTCACTTACAAGTCTCAATGTCAGCTGAGGCCAGCTTTCCTCTGTTGTCGAAGTGAATCCTGATGAATTTACCCTGTGAAGAAAGAACGTTTGTATTTATGTTTATGATGTCGGAGGAAAAACTCTAACACAGCTGACGAGCAAGCTACTCGGACACTCACGAATCTGGAGGAGTTGTCATTCCTGATGGTCTTAGCATTTCCAAAAGCCTCCAGAGCAGGGTTAGCCTGGATGATTTGATCCTCCAGGGTCCCCTGATGTTTTTAAGATGAAGACACAACTCCAGGTTTTTACGCTGTTCTAAAGAAGCTTTGACTTTAATTCATACTTAAGACAATCACTGCAGCACACACCTTCTTCTCAGCCGCTGCGTCCTTCTTCACACCCGGGGCAGCAGCAATGCTGGCAAAGTACTGAATGACACGCTTGGTGTTGACCGTCTTCCCAGCACCAGATTCTCCGCTGAGTGGAAGAGAAGCAGAGCAGTGAAGACCTGTAACCACAACTAGGGAAGAGGATTGAGTTGGCTGTGTGACTCACGTGATCAGGATGGACTGGTTTTCTCTGTCTGTGAGAAAGAGAGATTTAGAGATCGTCATTGAAACAGATGGAATGATGACAGAGTGAAAGATTGAACCAGTTACAGCCTTAAAATAAATGAATCACCTGACAGCATGTACTGGTAGGCATTGTCAGAGATGGAGAAGATGTGAGGAGGAGCTTCAGCCCTCTTCTTTCCTCTGTAGGCAACAACCACTTCTTGGTTGTAGACCGGCAGCCACTTGTAGGGGTTGACAGTCACACAGAAGAGCCCGGAGTAGGTCTGCCACATTAAGAAAAGGGATGATGGACTTCAGCTTCAGATGCTGAGATGTGTTAATAACAAAGAAAGGTAGAGATAACAGAAATGTCTCACATAGATCATCCATGCTGCGTAACGCTCTTTGAGGTTAAACAGCACAGCAGGCTCGTGGAGGAAGGTGAACATCGCCATGTCTTCAATTTTATCAAACTTTGGCGGATTCTGAGGGTTAACGTCACTCTCCTTCACTGTCACAGTCTGTAGACGAAGAGAAACATCCTCAGTCAAAGATCAACACTTCTGCAAACACACATTGAACATAAATGCTAAGAGTATTTTTATATACCTTTCCAAACTCAGTGTTGGCGGTGACTTTGTCACCATCTCGACTGATGATGGATGCTTTCACGTACTCAACTTCAGCGTCAGGCACAAAGCACTCCTTCTTCATGTCAAAGATTCGGGTCTGGGCCTCCAGACGCTCCTTATCTGACTTTCTTAAAAAAGGAGCAGCAGGCCCAAACTCTCTCATCACGGAGTCACCCATGATTCAACCTTGTGAAGATGAAACATCTTTAACAGTCACCAACTGTCTTTGCACACATATGTGTCATTATTTATCATTCACAGCAGAGCCAGGAACCAGTGGTAGAGCCACCCCTGTGGCCACCCTGAAATTCTTAAACATGATTGGCTATTTGCCATGTCAGAGGCATTACTTATATTCAAATCAGCTATTGTGTTGTGTTTCAGCGAGCTGCAGAGACAGTAGTTTCTGTGGACTTGAATATTATTTTTGTTGATGCTTTGACTTTGGACAATCATCCTCATTTTGAGTCCTTTAAAGGTGACATGTCATGCAAAATGGACTTTTTAATGGTTCTCTACCTGAAATATGTGTCCCTGTCTACGAACCCCCTGAGAATGAAAAAAATCCATTCTGCCCCTGTTCTGATTTCTCCACCTTTCTGTAAATGTGTGCTGAAACGAGCCGTTTCAGACTTCCGTGTTTTTGTTACGTAACAACAATATCCGGTCTGTCACGGAGTCTATGAACATGTAGCTATGGGGCTATGCTAACTAGCGCTAGCACTTATCCATGATAAATAAAAATCATCCACTAGATCTTCAAATCTGCAGACGTGGGGAGTCAAAGCGACCTTTGTGTTTATTAAGACAGCCTACAACTAGCATGCCTAGGGAAACATATTTCAGGTAGGGAATAGGGAAAAAATAGGGGAACATATTTCAGGTAGAGAACCATTAAAAAGTCAATTTTGCATGATATGTCACCTTTAAGACTTGAGCCCAGAGTGTCTTATTTATTCATGTGACTCATTTTTATTGGTTGACTGTTCTCTGATATGCATTTTAAATGGAACCTTTAGCACTTTTATCATTTTATCATGTCGATTCATTTTACCATTGTTATTGTTAGATTGGTTTTAGGATATTTTTGTAGGTTTTGCACATTAAGTAGTTTGTTCTGTCTGACATCTATCTTGTAATTCTATATTGACCTAACATCTCACTGGCTGCAAAACAAGCTAACCTACGGGTACAAATAAAGTAACCTGAGTCTGAACTAATGCTAATAATAGTAATATTTTTTTTATTTGGAGGCGTCTTTCAAGTCACCCAAGGTCACCTTACAGAGAATAAAAGCAGTCATCATTAAAACAGAAGATCAACATAAAAACTAGATGCAGGTTTAAATGCCTAAAAGAATGATTCTCTAGCTGCTGTTGTATTCTCTCATTGACAAATATGTAGTGCTGAAAAGGAGCTTTTGATTTTACCTGAGGTGTGTCACTCCAATGGAAATCCGGCTGTGTGCTATTTATAATCAGTGGAGAAGGAATAAACCAAAAGTTACACCGTAATGTGAGTGATGAAAAGTTTTAAATGTAGGAATAGTCCTTGAAACATATAAATAGCAGAGTGTAATCTTAGATCTACACACAGTAATCAGTCACATATCAGTCTGACTTTAATGGATGTCTTTCTTACCTTTGACTGTCAACCTTTCTGAAGTGAAATGATGGATCCAGTGGCTGACACCAGGCTGCCTCCCCATTAATAAAGGCCGTTTGCCAACCAAATATGGGGATGAATATCAGAGAAATGGCATCCAGGTTTCCTTTCACCAGAAGCATTCTCCAAATTGGGTCGAGCCCACCGTGGCTATTTGTTGCGCTCACCTTGTGAACAACAGACGATTACGCCAGATGGGACATGACAAAGGAAGGGGATAGCAGGAGGAGGGGAGCAGAGACAGGCGACTGACCATCCAGTTATTGGGCTTCATTCTGCTCGTTAGTTTATTAACATTAGTAGAAGAAAAGAGATATCTGATGTTGTTTAACTTTATTAACACATGATGATCAGACCTAATGTAACGTATCCCCATAACTGCAAACATCACTCATGCCTGCTTATTCCTACTGAAAATATAAGGAGGAAACATCAATTTAAAGACATATTAATGGTACAAGATGAGTGAACTTTGCTCAGTGATGATATGTTTTATTCATTGCAGACAGTTGTATCATAGACTACCTCTGCAGTCAAACTAAATAAAGTAACCTTACTGGCACTTAATGGGACATCAGATATCTTCAGTTCTAGAGTTCAACAATAGTCCGTCAAGTGATAGGGTGTGAAATACATTTCAAGAGTGAGAATAAAGAGCAGCAGCTGTCGTCTACAGAGGCAAGACAAGGCCAAGGTCGCAGCTGTGACGTCCCTTTATTCTCACTCGCCACGGTGCACAGATACAACACCCTTGCTCTAACCTTGCTCTTGTCATTGTCTCCTTTTATTTGATGACAATAGAAATGTTAAGAGGCACTTTAATCCGACTCTTCTACACAAAATGTTCTTTTATCTTCAAGTAGAAGTCTATAATAATTATAACCAATGAAGGTTGGTAGTAATCCTACCTTTGAGGTCCAGTGTACCTTCTGTTCATGTGTTAACCTAGGAAAGTGAATATGGCTGTGAATGACAATCACTTCTTCAGAATCAGAATCAGAAATACTTTGTTCATCCCAGGGGGGGGGAATTCAGTCATTACAAATACAATAACACTGGAAAAAATGCCCCTCCAAAAACAAGTAAACAGAAACTTATTTTAAGGTACTTTTACCTTGAAATAAGCCCAAAAAATCTGCCAATAGAACAAGTGAAAATTTTCTTGGTAAGATTTCTTAAAATAAGATGTAATATTTAGAAAACTGTGATCTTAAAATTATCAGGGAAAACTTGTTTTAACAATATTGTCCCAGTATTTTAAATCTTAGTGTCTCAGAATAAGACAGGAATGATAATAATTAGTATTTTTTCACTCAAAAAAATATTTGTGCACTAATACATTTCATGTCAACTTCTTCATTTGAGATATATTCACCTTCATTTGAGTTGTATTATATCAGCACTTCTCTAGGTTTAAGACCATCTTGTTCTTGAAATAAGATGACAAAGTTGAATTGTCTCATGTTGAGATATAATGTCTTCTCATAGTGAGCTGGATATACTAATATTCAGTCATGTTGTTTTTTAGGATAAGCCAGCTCTGCTCTAAAGGAGGTGTTTCATTGTGTGCATGGAGTTTGAGGATGAATATTTTTTATCTGATTTAGAAGAAACAGAGTCTGAAAACTGAAACCCACCCTTAAAAACAACAACTTCTCTTTCTTTCTTTCTTTCTTTCTTTGTTTCTTTGTTTCTTTGTTTCTTTCTTTCTTTCTTTCTTTCTTTCTTTCTTTCTTTCTTTCTTTCTTTCTTTCTTTCTTTCTTTCTTTCTTTCTTTCTTTCTTACTACTTTCTTTCCCTTTCCTTCCTTCTTTCTCTTTCTTTCTTTGTTTCTTTGTTTCTTCTTTTCTTTGTTTCTTTGTTTCTTTGTTTCTTCTTTTCTTTGTTTCTTTGTTTCTTTGTTTCTTTCTTTCTTTCTTTCTTTCTTTCTTTCTTTCTTTCTTTCTTCTTTCTTTCTTTCTTTCTTTCTTTCTTTCTTTCTTCTTTCTTTCTTTCTTTCTTTCTTTCTTTCCTTCTTTCTTTCTCTCTTTCTTTTATGAATGGAGCTGTTTTCTGATAGATTCTCCAATAAAAGTCATTTCCTTAAATCAAGTAAAGTGTTTGTCTTAAATCAAGATTATCTGTCTTCTACAAATAAGATCTCAGCTTGAAAAATGTCTGAAATGTAAAATAAACCTTGTTTCTTCTAAATTAAAACTCAAAACAAGATCATTTCAAGATTGCTTGACTGAACAAGATATTTAAGATGTCTTAAAACAAGTCCCTCTATCTTGCTCAAATGTTACTTGTTAACTAAATTTATCTTAAATCAAGTGGGAGAAGACATTTAGACTAAAAATGAGACAATTTCACTTGGTAAGATTTTGAGTTTTTGCAGTGAATAAGCTATGTAGAAAATAAATACATGGTTGAAGTCCCCTGAGATCAGGAAGAGGGCACTCTGGTGGTCTTTAAACCTTTTGTGGCGAGAGCCTGAGTTCCCTATCTGTGAGGTTGTGTGATATGGATAGTTATACCTAAACAGACAGTGAGGGATGTAAGGGATAAAGTTACCAAACCAATTGGTGCTGACAAATAAATAATGATGATTTGTATTTATCATTTTGGCATTATTTTCTTTGTACTTGTACCTACGAAGTCTTGATTCAGCTGAAGGGCTCAGTGGTCCCTCCTTGAGCGGGTTCAACCAACCACTACCTGGAGCTAAGGACCTATTAGTTCAACAAGAGATAAATAAAACATTTTTTTATGTTTGCTAATTGTTAAAAAGTGTTTGTGTATTTTTCTATCATTTGGAGAGAGGGATGAGACAGCACAATCAAGCTTTTTGATTTTTCTAACACGAGGACAAGTGTTTGAAGTAAATCATTTAAAAGTGTGAATCCAGTTTTAGGTTTAGATTTGGCTTTTATTTATTCATTATATAATGAAACCACTTAGTTTGATGGATCATAAAAGATGAAAGTCAATAATATCTAAGAATAAAACCTGTAGCAGAATGTTGCACAGTGAGATGAATCCATATTTCAATGGCTTGTATCCAAATGTTGTCTGTTGCAGCTCCCTTTGGCGTGCGTTTGTTCCTGAGGCATTGTTTCCTTCTCTTTGTCCTTGAGCACAAAGATAACTTGTGAAATTCCTGTTGGCTGCCTTTGAGGGCTTGGGACTGTTTCAAAGGACAGCTCTGGGACAGCTTGGGGACAGCTTGGGGACCACTCGTGACACGGGGAATTCTGGACACTTTTATTTCATTTTTTTGTGGCCTAGCACCAACAGATGAAAAAGTGGCAAACCACTAATGTAGTGCACATTGTGTAATGTAATATAAGGTATAATGCATCACTTAAATTACATTAACCTGTGTTTGAAGTGTGCCAGAGTAACATTAGACATGGCAACAAGCCACAGTTTACACCCGAGTGTGGCGACACTCTGGAGCAGAGGTGTTCACGAAGGCCAAACTGACCCTCAGCTGCCTCGTGCCGCACATCGCGCCTGACATGGTCTTGTCACTGCTTGCCTTTGAACTAAATTTCTTATGTCCTTAACTTGTCCCCGTCTATTCCCGGGTGTATCAAACCACTCAACCATCTATGAAGGTCTCATTCCCAGCTGCCCTTAGTCCTTGGGTCTTTGCGATTGCACAAGATCACTAGGGAAGGTGTGAGGCACCTTGTCTCATTAAAGTTTGAAGCCAGCAGAGCTATTATCAGTATTTGTCCTTTGTTATTGTGACAGGTCACTTCTGAGGGGGTGTTAAGCTCTGGTGGAGGCCGTAACTTTATTGTTCTCTTGCCTTGTCTTCTTATTCAGAGGGTGGATCTCTGTGAGGAACCAAACCTGAGTGCTGCTTGTCTTCTCATTGTGAAATGAGCAGGACACAGAGAAATAAAGATAAGGTACTGACCACCATTCATAGATTTCATTCAACTATTTTGATTTGATACATTGTCTGTTTTTATTGATTATCTTTGTTGATTGGTGAAATTGTGTTTCTCATATACGTTAGGTTTGTCTTGGAGGAATGGACTCCACCCATCCTGTCAGTCGGACCTCCTCAAGTCCACTTCTTTTCTTTCTTCTGAAAGCGTCCTCCTCCTCCTCCTCTTGCCGCCTTTGAAAAGAATGTGTATTTCAAGAGACAGACTGGCCTCCTCTTCTTACATGAAGGTTAGTTGGTTTAAATTTACCATTTTAGCTCTTTATAGAGAAAGTCTGATCTTATTAAAATGAAAGAAACATGTGTGTTATATCTATGTTACAGCAAACGTTGGGTTACCAGTGAGTGGACCATGTCCAACTTTCTGTGTCCAAAACTTGTAAAAGATTTTCAGTTGGAGAAATTGTTGATTATTAATTCTAATTACTAATATCATTAACACATTTAATATATAATTTATTAAAAGCTTTCTAAAGAAAAAACATGTAAAGACTAATTCAAAAGTAGTACCTCTTAGTTATCCCTCACTATCCAATTATAGTGTGTGATGTTGTCTGTATCTGCAGACACACACACACACACACACACACACACACACACACACACACACACACACACACACACACACACACACACACACACACACACACACACACACACACACCCTCTGTATTTTGTATTATTGTGTTGTTTCTCTGTGTTACACTCGTGGTGAAGCGGTGTTTCTCTCTTAGAGAGGCAGAAGCAGGGAGGGAGGAGCTTGGCTTTGGTTGTATAATCCTTCTATCTTAAGCAGTCTTGTTGTTTAGTGCTGTCTTTTATTGGGGCCCTTTTAAAAGGAAATGAAGATGTTAATATGTCTCTATATTCAGGGAGCAGACTTCAATCTCTACTCCAGATGAAGTGAGCTTTTCTGTTGAGGGACGAACTGAAACTAGATATAAAAAAAACTATGAAGATGTATGACAAAGACGTTAACCAGCAGTAAAAAGTATTAAATGACTTGTATATCATCTTAAACGGTTGTTGGGGTTCGTAAAGATTCCTTCACTACAAGTTGTCATAAAAAAGAACAGATAAATGCAAAGAGGCCAGATTAACTCTACATGGAATGTGAAAATATTAAGCGATGTTGTGAAAAGTGAAAATTGAGCGATTTATATTCAAACCTTGTGCAGCCGCAATGTAAAAGACCCATATTCTGGAAATAGTATGACTGACACACACACACACACACGCGCGCGCGCGCCCATACACACACACACACACACACACACACACACACACACACACATTGGCAAATTGAATGGTGTTAATAGGTTTCATGTTCATGTTCAGGTCAGCGTTATAGCAGCTCATAAAATAAATATATTTTGAATAATTCTGCAAACTTGATATATTTATCTTCAGTGTGGCAATCACTATTTATTACTATTAATGAAATGATGCAGCTTTATATCTCAGACCATTTACTCAGATTTTTAAAAGTGTTTTATAAAACAAGAAGGGAGTGAAGATTTATCTGATTGCTTGTTTATTATTGTACTCATGGTGATGTGATTATAGTCACAAGGCAGAGCGTTGTATAAGCTGCAGTTTGTTTTGAGGGAATTTCAGAGGGAGAATGTCTTCAGCTGTCTTCCTGCCTAATGATTGCTATTAAGTTTAGTAAAGTCAACAATGTGACATTTCTGTGCAGCTGTTTAGCTCCTTCTATTGCTCCGTGTTTCGCCATCCATACCATTATGATTGTTGAGCTCAGTAGTGTTGGTGATGATAGTGTGACCCGTTTCAGAGACTCACCCCACCTACCCTGAATTCATTTAAACCAGCGCTCCACCGGGTTTATATTATTCCCCCAGTTTCATTAAATGCATCAGTATGGGCTAACAAGGCAGAAAAGCAAGCGGCAACCTCTGGCCACGAGAATTGAAGCCCATGCGGAAGTGTTAAAAACTGCAGTTCATCGAGTGTCCACTTGAGGCTGGCTCCGGAAGAACTGGAAACCACTTACACACCAATTCAAAGAAGACGATCTTTGCAGAAATAAACATGTTTACAGCCTGGTAAAAAAGACGAGTATAGTCTGGATAGCTCATTTCTCTCTCGGCACACACTGTCCGTTTTTCTTTTTTAATAACGCGGCAATTTCGAAGATATTAAGATAACGAGTTTTCCATTATGAGAGCTCAGCTGACTTGACTGACAGGCGGGAACACTGTAGCTGTTGGCTAGGAGGCTCAAAGCTGTATGAATAATGGACCTGAGCAGTTTTTTGAACCAGGCTGTAAACATGTTTATTTCTACTGTAAAGATCGTCTTCTTTGAATGTGTGTGTATGTGGTTTCAGTTGTTTCTGCAGCCAGCCTCAAGTGGACACTCATTGAACTGCAGTTTTTTGCACTTCCTGCATGGGCTTCATATTTTAAGATTAGAGGTGGCCGCAGCTCACATTTTAGGAGACAATATGTGCATTGAAAGCCTGATACACATATTGAGCTGCATGGAGATGATCCTTTGTTCTTTAAAATGCACATCCAGTCATGTCCAAATAAGTAATGGACGATCGATGTGTAATCTGACCTGAACCATTGCACCCCTGATACACAAACACAAACCCACATTCACACCGATACACAGGATCAAAAGTGCTTCATGGATTGAGTTTTTAAAGCCTTTGCCAGTGATTTCAATGAAAAGTCAAGACACAGTTTCAGATGTGCTGTAAATTTATTCTACTGAACTAACAACATATTTAGGGAGACACTGTTACCCGGGCAACAGGTGCCTCAGAAGTTGATATTTGAGAGAAGCTCACTCTTCATCAAATCCTTTCTGAAAAACAAGAAAAGTTGGCAAAGTTAAAATCATCAGATTTTCTTCTTTTTAAATGATATTTCAATTCTCGTGTCATAACAAATCAAACTTCTCGACCTTTGACCCCACATCACGGCTCTTGGCACGAAGCTTGTTGACCTGGGTCTCAGCGATGTCGGCTCTCTCCTCAGCCTCATCCAGCTCATGCTGAAGCTTACGGAACTTGGTCAGATTACCGTTGGCCTGTTCCTCCTGTAACGCAGACGCCACATATGTTACACATCGTATCTACTCAGATAAAGCTTTTGGTCTCTTTGGTTAGACTTTGAAGATACTTACTGCGTCCTCAGTAGACTTTTTATAGGATTTAACCTTGAGCTGCAGCTTGTCCACTAAATCTTGAAGACGTGCAAGATTCTTACGGTCTTCCTCCGTCTAAAGAAACATGAAGAGGTTAGTAAATCTGAACATAGTTATTTAGCATCAATAACCTTAAAGCTTCATCAGTCAATACCTGATAGGTGAGCTCCTTGATGCGTCTTTCATACTTCCTTACTCCCTTTACAGCATCACTGGCCTTTTTCTGTTCACTTTCAACCTCATTTTCAAGTTCCCTGACCTGTGGGAGGAAGAAGGCAGTCACAGAAGAGATCAAACAGAAGCTCTTCAACTGACAACCACATATTTAGATAATACAAACACAACACTTGTGCTCTTACCCTGGCCTCCAGCTTCTGCACCTGCTTCTTCCCTCCCTTCAGGGCGATCTGCTCAGCTTCATCCAGACGGTGCTGCAGGTCTTTGATGGTCTGCTCCATGTTCTTCTTCATGCGCTCCAGGTGAGCACTGGTGTCCTGTTCCTTCTTCAGCTCCTCTGCCATCATGGCAGCATCAGTGATGGCCTTCTTGGCCTTCTCCTCAGCATTCCTGCACTCCTGCACCGCGTCTTCCACTTCAGTTTGAAGCTGGGAGGTGTCTGCCTCCAGCTTCTTCTTTTGGTTTAGCAGGCTGGTGTTCTGGTTGTTTAGAAGGGGGGGTAGAATTTGAATTGTGAAAGAAGTTATTCACTAAATTGCTTTAATGAATTTATATTCACTGCATCTTACCTGTGAGTGCAGGAGCTGCACCCTCTCACTGACATCCAGTAGCTCTTGCTCTGCAAGTTTGCGACATCGCTCGGTCTGTTCAAGAGCACCCCTCAGTTCTTCCAGCTCAGCTTGAAGAAGGTTGTTGCGTCTCTCAACAAGAGCGATGTTCTCTCTCATGTCATCATTGGTTCGCAGGGACTCATCAAGGTGCAGTTGTGTGTCCTTGAACATGAAAACCCAAATAAGTTCATTTGGGGCCAAGAGAGTAAAACTATTGGACAACACTTGTGTATTCAATCTAACCTTTAGATATGCATGAACAATGAATAATGACATTAAGTAAGTGGGATTTCATTTGTAATTGGATATATACCTTGAGATGTGCATGAACAGCCTTGAGCTGTTTCTGAGCCTCAGCAGCTTGTCTGTTTGCCTGGCTGAGCTGGATCTCCATCTCGTTGAGGTCTCCCTCCATCTTCTTCTTCAAACGGAGCGCCTCATTCCTGCTGCGGGTCTCAGCCTCAAGAGAGCTCTGAAGAGTATCCACCATTCTCTGCTGGTTTCTCTTTGCTTGCTCCATTTCTTCATCTTTCTCTGCCAGCTTGCGTTCAATTTCAGCCTTGACCTGGTTGAACTCAAGCTGAGCTCTTAGAATCTTCCCTTCCTCATGTTCCAGTGAGGCCTGTTATGAAATAAGAATAAGAGTAAGGACAAGATATTTATAAGTGACAAGTCTTGTTCAGTTCCTTGAGAACCTTCAGCATACCTCGGCCTCCTCCAGAGCTGTATGAATTTCAGACTTCTCTTGTTCCAGCTGTTTTCGGATCTTCTCCAGCTCATGGATATTCTTCCCGCTCTCACCGATTTGTTCAGTGAGGTCAGATATTTCCTCTGAGAGATCAAAAGTCACATTAGCAAAGGTTTAAAACTAGTTTCATAACACAGATGAAGCTGGGCTTCCCCTCACCCTGCAGATTCTTATTCTCTCTCTTCATGGTCTCCAGATGCTCCAGAGACTCTTCATAGGAGTTCTTGAGTTTGAAGAGCTCAGTGCTCAGAGACCTTGCCTCCTTCTGAGAGCTCTCCAGCTCTGATTGGGACTCCTCATATTTTTGTTTCCATTCTGACAAGACCTGAAATGTGCATGTCACAGGTTCAGTGTACCTGAATTCTACAACAGTGACTCTAATGTATGAATTTTAAATCAAACCTTGTCAAAGTTTCTTTGCTTCTTGTCCAGGGCTGCAGCAGCAGCATTAGACCTCTCCACATCCACCATGAGATCTTCGATCTCATTCTGCAGTCTGTGTTTGGTCTTCTCCAGAGAGGAACATTTAGCATTCACTGCTTCTACAGCCTCCTCTGCGTCCTGCAGACGCTGAGCCAGCTTCTTTCTACATGTTGATTGAACTCAGTCAGGACTCATTCTTTTCAAATATTGTTAGAGTTGTTCAAGTGAAAAAAAGACCTACTTGGCTTCCTCTAGTTCCTCAGTCCTCTGGATGGCATCAGTTTCGTACTTGGTTCTCCACTGAGCCACCTCAGAGTTGGCCTTGGACATGCTGCGCTGGAGTTCAGCCTTGGCCTCCTGCTCCTCCTCGTACTGCTCCCTGAGCAGGTCACAGTCGTGACGAGCGGACTGCACTGCATGAGCCAGAGCATTCTTGGCCTAGAAGGAGAGTGTATCTTAATGCTTGTCATGAACCATCTTTCCCATTTGACTAAATTGGATACTGTGGCCATTTGTCTGTTACCTTAATTTCCTCCTCCAGTTGTCTCTTCAGGTCTTCAACTTGTTGAGTGTAGGACTGTTTTCCTCTGGTGAGTTGAGACACCAGGGAATCCTTCTCCTCAAGCTGCCTTATAAGTTCCCCTGATGTGAAAGAAGGGTAAAATAAGTTTTCAATCTATTTCAAATCAAATGCACATGAAACCAAATCTGTACCGTTTTCAGTCTGAAGCTTTGCTTTCTGCAGGGAGAAGTCATTGATGACACGCTGTCCCTCTTCTGCCTTTGTTTTATATTCATGCATCTGATCTTCCAGGGACCTGCACATCTTCTCCAAGTTATTCTGAAAATAAAAAACATCAACAATAACACATTCACTTCTTTATATACTGATCTTTAGACCAAAAACATAACAATAATCAACTAATCAATACATATGAAGCATAAAACCATTCTACCTTTGTCTTCACGATATGCTCCATGTTGGAGACCACATCATCCAGCTCCAGTCTGAGCTCACTCTTCTCCTTCTCCAGTTTCTGCTTGACTCTCTGCAGGTTGTCAATCTGCTCTCCCAGGTCAGCGACACTGTCAGCCTGTTTCTTCCTGAGCGTGGCAGTGGTGGCTTCGTGCTGCAGAGTGGCCTCTTCGAGGTCTCTGCGGAGCTTCAGGAACTCTGCCTCCCTCTTCTTGTTCATCTCAATCTGGGCAGTTGTTGCTCCTCCAGCCTCCTCCAGTCTCTCACTGATCTCCTCCAGCTCTCTGGCCAGGTCGGCTCTCTGCTTCTCCACCTTAGCTCGGGCAGCTCGCTCTGCCTCGAGCTCTTCCTCCAGCTCCTCAATGCGGGCCTAGAATATAATCAAGAAGATGTTTCCATTAAATGGATGTGAAATGTGGTGATAGAAAAATACTCTATCAAGATGAAATCAACATTACCTGCAGCTCCTTCAGTTTCTTCTGGAGCTGGGCACTCATCAATTGCTCATCTTCTATTTTACCATTGAGTTGACTAATTTCAAAATCTTTCCTGAAGAGGAAGAAGATGTGATAAATACAAGGTGATACAGTTTAAACACATTTGTATTTTACAAGTGCGGGCTCCTTATTACTTTTTCAGTCTTTCTTCAAGTTGTTGCTTGTCATTCTCCAGGTCCATGAGAGTCTCCTGAGCTAGCTTAAGGTCTCCTTCCAGCTTTCTCTTGGCTCTCTCAAGGTCCATTCGCACTTTCTTCTCTTGCTCAAGGGACCCTTCAAGCTGCCAAATGATCAAAAACATGATTGTCAGTGAAGATGTTCTTTAAACTTGCACTTATTGTCTTATTTACTATGATCTTACATCATCCACTTGCTGCTCCAGCTTGGCCTTGGCCTTGGTCAGAGAGTTGACTTTGTCTTCTTCACTCTGCAGGTCATCCAGTGTTTGCTGATGAGATTCCTGTAAGGCTTTCTTCTCCTTGGTCAGCTTAGCAATGATTTCATCTTGAGCAGCCATCTCTTCGACCAGGTTTTTAACCTGTTTTTTTAAAAGGAAAAGATCATAATTTTGAGTAAAAATCCACCAAAACTCTTTATAGGAAATGTTTTTTAGTGTGATGCATTTACACCAATCAGCCATGTCATTATGACCTCCTGCCGATTACTGTGACAGCCCCCAGTTTGTCAGGTCAGGACCACAGCAGCCCTGATCATACAAGATCTTTAAGGCTTGGAAGTTTTGAGGTGGGACCGGGGAATTTGGAGATCAAGTACCCAATGTCGAATTCCTCCAGGCCACCTTCTTCCCTTCTGTGGTCCAATTCTGATCAAGAAGAGGGGTCAGCATTGGCACCCTGATCTGTCTGCAGCTACGCAGCCCCATACACAACAGACTGTGTGTTCTGACTAGGGGTGGGAATTGATAAGATTTTATCAATGTCAATGCCATTGTCGATTCTGCTTATCAATCCAATTCCTTATCAATTCTCCTAACGATTCCTGAGTATTTTTTTGAGGGTGGAAAAAGAAGTTCTACACAGTCTTCCGCACCAAAAGGAACCATTTTATTTTTTCCGAAATTATGTCTGCACAAGACTGACCATGAACATATTCAACTTGAACATACTGAACTATTAATAGGTTGACTCATTCGGTCGCATGAGTCCGGACATGGACCCTCGAGCCTGGAGGAAAAGACTTTGAATTGGAAAGGAAAAAACGCATTTCCTCCAGGGGTCACCGCGGAGGTATTTTACCCGCTCTTGGTGCCTCGTTTTCAGCCGCCTGAGTCCCGACGTAGGCCCCTGGAGCCTGGAGGAAAAGACTTTGAATTTGGAGAGGAAAAACAATTTTCCTCCGGGGTCATCGCGGAGCTAATTTACCCGCTCTCCGTGCCTCATTTTCGGCAGTGTGAGTCCGGACGTTGACCCTCGAGCCTGGAGGAAAAGACTTTGAATTTTGAGAGAAACGCTTTTCCTCCGGGGTCATCGCGGAGGTATTTTACCCACTCTCTCTGCCTCATTTTCGGTTGCATGAGTCCAGATGTTGCCCCTTGAGCCTGGAGGAAAATACTTTGAATTTTGAGAGGAAAAATGCTTTTCCTCCGGGGTCATCGCGGAGGTATTTTACCCGCTCTTTGTGCCTCATTTTCGGCCGCGTGAGTCCGAACGTGGCGGCCCCTTGAGCCTGAGGGAAAGCGTCCCGACTCTGAAAGGGGAGAGGTAGTACCGCGACATGACCGCGACTAATCGTTAAGAAGAATTAATAACATTTGAGGTGTACAATTCCGATGGAATTGATCAATTGGAACCGGTTCTAAGTCGGATCCGGTTTTTCGATTCCCACCCCTAGATCTGACGCCCTTCGTCTTCCACGCACATCATTGAGCCTTGGCTGCCCATGGCCTTGTTGCTGTTTCACCAGTTTTCCTTCCTTGGAACATTTTTGATGACTGACCACTGCAGACCGGGAACACCCTACAAGAGCTGCATTTTTGGAGATGCCCCTTCCTAGTTGGCTAACCATCACTGTTTGGTCCATAAACTTCAAAGCCAAAATGTGCACTTGCTTCCAAACATATCCCATCCACAGACAGGAGCATAAAAAGATAATCACGTCACCTATCAGCGATCAAAATGTTATGGCTGATCAGTATTGATCATCCTTCTAGGCATTGTAAAGCATTTTAAAGTACCTTGTTCTCAGTGGCATGCTTCTCTTTCTCAACTTTGGCCAGAGTTAACTCTAAGTCATCAATGTCCTTCTTCAACTCTGAACACTCATCCTCCAGTTTCCTCTTCTTAGCTGTCAGTTCAGCGTTCATCTCCTCTTCATCCTCCAGTCTTTCTGTCAGCTCTTTGATTTTTGCTTCAAACTGTATCTTGCTCTTGATCAGCCCCTCACACCTTTCCTCCGCATCACAAAGATTATCTTGCTCCTGTGATATGACAGAACAAAGTATTACACATGTTTGGTTTTGATATGATTAAAAATGCTGGTGGGTTTTTGAACATACAGATTGAACTTGGAGCTGCAGGTCATTCTTCTCTTGGAGAAGGGTAACCATTTTCTCCTCCAGCTCCTTTTTGCGGGCCTCAGATTTTGCGAAAGCCTCTTTGAGTTTGGCAAATTCTTCCTTCATGTTGGCCATCTCCTTTTCAGTCTCTGCTGACTTCAACAGAGGTTTGATCTTGAAAAACATCCTCATCCAGGGCCAATTCTTGACCCCCATGAAGGCACGGATATTCCACTGGATCACCAGCAATGCATCCCTGCAGACATCAGAATAAATGTGCCTTAAAGGCCTTCTCTTGCAAGGAAAATGCTAACACCTGATACCCACTCAATCCGTTTCCAACCCTCACACATCTATCAGGAGTTTATTATTTGTAGTCTTGACATGACATGGTTCTGGGAGCATGTACCTTCGTTCAACAATCTTCTGGAATTCAATTCTTGCCAGAACACCTCGTGACCTTGCCTGGAGCCGAGTGATGATCAGAGCTAAACGATCATCTCTCATCTCCTCCAGCAGACCAAGAAGCCCAGCTTTGAAGAACACCTGATTTTGGAGAACAGATGACATAAGCAATATAATGCACAAGATGTGCATGTTGAAGTGTGTGCAGCTAAAAAGCCTGTATTCTATATTACAATCAATACATGCATTATTTTCTTTCTCTTAACATACAAGTGTCAGGGCGTCGGTGGCCTAGTGGTCTAAGTGCCCCACGTTTAGAGGCTAAAGTCCTCAACGCAGAGGTAGCCAGTTCAATTCCCGGCCGGTCGACCATTTGCTGCATATCTTCCCCCTCTATCTACTCCCCACATTTCCTGTCTCTTTTCAGCTGTCCTGTCATTAAAGGCAAAAATGCCCAAAAACATAACTTTAAAAAAACCATTTAAAGCTCCTTTGAGGAACTTTATTTCTGTGTTGATTTTGGCGCCCCCTAAGGACAAAGTTACTTCTCTTATCTCTGTGCTGATCTCCTCCAGTACATGCCTGATCTGTGTTTTTTTGAACAAACAAATATTCCTGCTGTCTTAGAACAGTTAAAAATATCACTTATTATGATTTTTTTTGCAGTGGAAAAGGTGGAAAAAGGCTGACACCTACCCCCTCACAGTGATTATAGGTATTAAAAACTACAATATAGACATTTTCAACCTTGTTGTTGATGGTCTGCTTTGCTTTTGTGGGTCACAAAGAAACCCCACTGTTACTTTTAGTCTGTTTCATGACCATCTAAAAAGTCCTCACTGTAGCTTTAAGTGTAACAATAATACCTATTCTATACATGCCTAAATGCATTTCTCTCATTTACCTTGGTATGCCCCAGCTTGTACTGGTTGTGGTCAATGTCCAAGGAGCCCAGAAGCTTCTCTGCAGCTTTTTTGTTATCAATGAACTGTCCCTCTGGGATAGCACTTGGGTTCAAAATGCGATATCTGTGTAACCAAGAAGAAATAGTTATTTCATGCATTGTGGACTACCAGACTAGTAAAATATGCTGAAATAAATACCTACCACTAAATGCATGTTGGCATGCATTGTTTGATTACAAATCCAAATTACCAAAATTATGTTAGTGGTGCTTTTGTAATCTTCAGATCTCAACTCAATTCAACACATATCAGAGCATTTGAGGCATTTTAGACACTCTTCATCTCATTTAAATTTAAATTTCAAATGTCATCAGGACATTTAAAAAATGTTTGGAATGGAGTCAATTTATTTAGCCAGAATCTTGACAATCAATGACAAGTCTAATTGAATCGACTGTGGTCACATGTGTTAGTTAACCTTTCAAGAAAGTGATTTTTCCCTTAATTTGTCCCCTTATGTATATCTAACACACACCTCTGTTTGAAATCTCCGTAGAGGATCCTGTTTGGGAATCCCTTCCTGCAGATCCTGATGCCTTCCAGCACACCGTTACAGCGCAGCTGGTGCATCACCAGAGGGTTCTCCATGGCCCCAGGAGTCTTGGTCTCATTGGGGATGATGCAGCGCACAAAGTGAGGGTGAGTAGACCTCAGGTTGGTCATCAGCTTGTTCAGGTTCTCCTGTGGAGGTAATTAAAACCCATTGTGGGTGATATCTGAGACCACTATCTCTCAGTCTCATGCATTGGTTCCTTTATTAAATATCATCTCATGCTTGAACTTACCCTGTGCAATGCAGACACAGTTTGGAAGGATGAACCCTTCTTCTTGCTTCCTTTGCCGCCCTTTGCACTTTCTGCTTATAACAGTGTAAAACTCATTCTACTGATTTAACAGGCATACATATTACATTTGCTGTTCTTATTATGATACATAACAAAATATTGGCAGTCCAATAGAGATTAATAAAAGTAACTCCAGTTGAGACTTACCTGAATCAGCTCCAGCATAGTTTGCAAAGAGTATAGAAAGCAGCTTGAGATTAGACTTCTGGTAGAGTCCAACGACGGTCTCATTCAGAGGATCCTTGTTCTTCACCAGCCAGTTGTTGATATTATAATCTACAGTTCCAGCGTAGTGCATCAGGGCAAAGTGGGACTCTGGTTTCCCCTTCACGAGTCTGGGCTTCTGGAAGTTATTGGACTTCCCCAGATGGTTGTCGTAGAGCTTGGCTTTAAAGGTGGTGTCAGAGGCTTTTGGGAACATGCACTCCTCTTCAAGGATGGACATGATACCCATGGGCTGAAGGGATCAAATAGGAAATTACAGCCTGTTCTAACAGTCCTTATACATGGCTGAACATGCAAATGGTGTCAAATCTCACCTTTTCAATCAGGTCAATACAGGCCTGTAAGTCCATCCCAAAGTCAATGAAGGTCCATTCAATGCCCTCTTTCTTGTACTCTTCCTGCTCCAGCACAAACATGTGGTGGTTGAAAAACTGTTGCAGTTTTTCGTTGGTGAAGTTGATGCACAGCTGCTCGAAGGTGTTGAACTGTAATGAAGTGATCCACAGTAAGGCCATACTCCTTGAACCACGTACCTCACACGTATCATGTCATGTTTTTATTTCAAACTCACCTCAAAGATCTCAAATCCAGCGATATCCAGCACACCAATGAAGTACTGGCGAGGCTGCTTGGTGTCCAGGGACTGATTAATCCTCACCACCATCCAGAGAAACATCTTCTCGTACACTGACTTAGACAGAGCACTTACAGCATAGTACACCTCGGGGAGAAAATAATCCTCTTCAATATATTGTATTTAACTGAAACTATCATCCAAAGGTTTATTTCAATGAATTACCTGGTTCACATTCTGTCCCTTGGTGACCCACTCATTTCCTACTTTGACTCTTGGGTGACAGAGACCTTTGATGAGGTCAGCAGAGTTCAAGCCCATCAGATATGCGACTTTGTCCACATCTGTTTTGGAATATAAGTAATTCAACAAGGTCATCATCACTGCTTTCAGGTTCCTTATTATTATTATTGTATATATGTTTCTTCAGATTCTGTGTATAATTCTGTTACCTTCAGTGCCGTCAGCCTCCGCCTGCTCCTCTCGCTGCTTGTTCTTGAACTTCATGTTGCCGTGATGCATGATGGCACCGGTCAGCTTGTAGATACTGTTCTTCTCTTCTTGGGTGAAGCCCAGCACATCAAATGCTTCCTAAAATGCATTAAATCAAAATCATACTTTTGGTATTGTAAAAGCTTGATTTGTAGACGTGTCATTTTATTTGAAGGTTTGGCTCACATCAGTGGCCATCAGCTCATCCGAGTCATTGATGGATGTTACAGTCGTCTCTCCTTGGGAGATGAAGGCGTAGTCGTAGGGGTTGTTGGTGATGAGCAACATTTCTAAGAAGGGAATAACCAAAGTGATTGTTTGACACAAGATCCCTCAGACAATTCAGTTTGTACTCTGCATAATTGTAGCCAGAACCGACCCTGAAACTGCCTCGGTCGCAAAGGGGTAATAGTGGTTCTCAAGTCTTCTGACTACTCCAGGATCTTCTGCATTACATGTCACACACGCTCATTCACACCACATTTACACACTGGTGGCAGAGGCTCCATCAGTATGAACTAATCCATTTCACACACAGCCAGCCACTAGGGGTAGTTTTGGGGTTAAGTGTCTTCCCCAAGGACACTTTGGCATTTGGACAGCAGGACATGGGATTGAACCCCAAACCGTCTGATGGAGAGCCATACCACTGAGCCACAGCAGCCCCTCTTGGAACAGACATTAAGTGTGTTTAGCCTATGTTTTTCCCATGTACTCTATCTTCAAATGGCGCCCTAACGGCCAAATTCCACCAGATCTGTGTCCGGTCTGTCTCCGATCTGTCATGGTTTCCATTCTAGTGAATGTGTTAACTTCCACTGGATCTGCTCCAAGCTGGCAGGTTGGAGTCCTCCGGATCAGATAAGCAAGACGTCTATTGTTGCCGGATGCCGGAGCACGGCGCATCAATCTCAACAGAGCAGATGGAGCGGGACAGGAAGTCAGGTTTCACCAAAACAAAATGAAAACACCTGGTTGATTTTCAGAATAAAACACTCTGTGTTATCACCAGGTTGTATTTCACTTAACTACAACAACAAACCACCATGATGAGTGGAGCCAGGCCTGGAGTCAACAGGTCAGAGGTTTTCAGAGGACCAGAAAGACAACATGGCAAAGGCCATCCTTGAAGACCCTCACCACCCACTTTATTCAGAGTTTAGACTTTTGCCAACAGGGAGGAGGTTCACTTATACTAGGAGGGCAAGATCAAACCGATATCTTAGATCATTTGTGCCCTCAGCTGTTGGGTTTTTAAACAAGCTGCCTTGGTCTCATGTACAGGAAGGATGATGTCATCCACGGGAGTTAAGTTATATGGATATGTACTTGAATTGATTTGTGAACTTTTGTTGTAGGACTGCTGTCGCGAACCAAATTGGCCCTTGGGGACAATAAAGATTTTATAATCTAATCCAATCTAATCGATGAGGAGAGGAGGAGGAGGATAACCCTTGAAAACCTCCGTCACATGACTCCAGCTGTCTGGCGGTCCTGCTCTGTGCTGCACTGTGAGAACGCAACCGGTTGATGTTGACGGACAAGAGAGCACAGAGCCTGACCCCAGTGGATCCGAGACAGACTGGACATGGATCTGGTGGAAGTCCCATGAAACTGTTCACTGACAGTGAAGCCGAAAGATTCAGAACTCCTCCTGCTGACTGGCTGCAGTATAGGTCACAAACCCTCTTTAATGTCACAGAAGTCCTTCTTTGAATGGCTTTTGACAATAAGACCGTTTATGTTAGATACTTACCCAGAAGCTCAGGCTTCTTCTGAGACAAGATCTGGTAGAAGATGTGGTAGTCCCTCTCAGCCTTGAGCTGATAGGTCACACGAGACTTCTCCAGAAGGTCTGTGAGAGAAATGTGAATGTGTTACACTGATATGTTGATATATAAAGTCGATCTGTATCACAAGCCATTTACTTACAAGTTTCAATATCAGCAGACGCCAGCTTCCCTCGGTTATCAAAGTGAATGCGGATAAATTTACCCTGAGATGAAAAAAGAGAATCATTAAAGTCCTGCTGGTTCACTCTCAATCAGATAACGGTTTCAGACACTCACAAATCTGGAGGAGTTGTCATTCCTGATGGTCTTGGCGTTTCCAAAAGCCTCCAGAGCAGGGTTAGCCTGGATGATTTGATCCTCCAGGGTACCCTGACAATGTCAAACAGGAATGTTAGATTTAAAGTGAGTGTCATTATACTTGACTAAATCATACCATGAATTGAAGTCCCATCACACACCTTCTTCTCAGCCGCTGCGTCTTTCTTCACACCCGGGGCAGCAGCAATGCTGGCAAAGTACTGAATGACACGCTTGGTGTTGACCGTCTTTCCAGCACCAGATTCTCCGCTGAGTGGAAGAGAAGCAGAGCAGTGAAGACCTGTAACCACAACTAGGGAAGAGGATTGAGTTGGCTGTGTGACTCACGTGATCAGGATGGACTGGTTTTCTCTGTCTGTGAGAAAGAGAGATGTAGAGATCGTCATTGAAACAGATGGAATGATGACAGAGTGAAAGAGTAAACCAGTTGTATCCTTAAAATAAATGAATCACCTGACAGCATGTACTGGTAGGCATTATCAGAGATGGAGAAGATGTGAGGAGGAGCTTCAGTCCTCTTCTTTCCTCTGTAGGCAACAACCACTTCTTGGTTGTAGACCGGCAGCCACTTGTAGGGGTTGACAGTCACACAGAAGAGCCCGGAGTAGGTCTGCCACATTAAGAAAAGGGATGATGGACTTCAGCTTCAGATGCTGAGATGTGTTAATAACAAAGAGAGGTAGAGATAACAGAAATGTCTCACATAGATCATCCATGCTGCGTAACGCTCTTTGAGGTTAAACAGCACAGCAGGCTCATGGAGGAAGGTGAACATCGCCATGTCTTCAATTTTATCAAACTTTGGCGGGTTCTGAGGGTGGACGTCACACTCCTTCACTGTCACAGTCTGTGGACGAAGAGAAACATCCTCAGTCAAAGATCAACACTTCTGCAAACACACTGAAATGAATAGAGTATTTTTACATACCTTTCCAAACTCAGTGTTGGCGGTGACTTTGTCACCATCTCGACTGGTGATGGTAGCCTTGACGTACTCAACCACAGGGTCAGGCACAAAGCACTCCTTCTTCATGTCAAAGATTCGGGTCTGGGCCTCCAGACGCTCCTTATCTGACTTTCTTAAAAAAGGAGCAGCAGGCCCGAACTCTCTCATCACGGAGTCGCCCATGATTCAACCTGAGACACAAATGTTGACTTGTTAATTGTTTTGTCCTCCTTCAAAAAATTTGCATCAAGCATGCAGTGGTGGTTCTAGACCAATTTTACTGGGGGGGCCAGGCTGGGGCCAAGAGTGTTGTCAGAGGGACACATTCAACCCTGACAAAAGAGACTGAGAAGGGCGAGGACCGGCTGAGAACAAACTGGCAAAACATCAGTGCATCCCTAAATACTAGAGCAGCTGTTTGGCTGTTTGGTTACAGTCCCTTAGCGCTCTAAGGGACTGCCACACGCATGTGTTCTGCCTGTGACATCGGCGCGACACCAAACCTTTTTTTATTGTATAATATTTGTTTGTTGTGGAGGGGCGGGCCACAGGGGGGTCCAGATTCAGTTTTACAGGGGCACTGGCCCCTGTTAGCCCCTCCCCAGAACCGCCACTGCAAGCATGAGGATTATTGTCTCAGGTTTTCATGCACTCCTCAACCATCAGTGTTCGTAGATAGCAGTACTTGAAACTGTCCTGATCTTTAATCACGTATCAATTCATTTAAAAGTTAAGGGTTTTATAGTCATGAAACATGACTTTTCAAATAATATAAAAATAGCTTTTACCAAGGGTGGGTTGGCGTCCAAGTGAGAACTGGTTCAGTCTCTGTATTTCTATGCAATCAGAACAAAAAAGTAAAGCATGATTAAATTACAAAAATCCAAACCTTGTATACATGGAAGCTACAAGACTACGACTACACTATAATGTTTAATAGCCACAGCAGCAAATGTCCAGACAGCTGTTTAAAACTCAGCCCCATAAAACTGTTTGCTTACCTTTGACTCTCAACCTTGAAGAGAAGTGATGAACCCTGAAGCTGACGGCAGCCCCTCCACTAATAAAGCTTATTTATCCACCAAATATGGGATGAGTTTTTTGGGAGACAGGTTTCATATTTAAAAAAGCGCCCTCCTAATTGGGCAGGATGTGCTGCGGCTATTTGTTGCTTTCACCTTGTGACAAACAAGGCGAGGACGGTGAATCATACAAAGTAAGGGGAGGGCAGAGGTGGGGGGATTAGAGACAGGCTTGATATCAAGTGTCTCTTGTTTTATTCTACATCTCATGAGGGTCATAACAGGTCGCTCTGTGCTGGATACTCCTTGGTTCAGTTGCAGATGTGTTAAACATATTTATATTATACTCAAGTTATAAATTAAACATTTTAAGTGAGGTATTTTGTTGTGAAATAAAGTATATTATCATGTTAAAATACACACAGCTTGGACACACCTTCTCTTTCAATGGTTTTTATTCATTTTAATTATGTTAAACATTGTAGATTAATACTGAAGACATCAAAACTATGAAATAATCTGGTTCCGCCATAATCTGGATTACAACAGTAGTCAAATAGGGCTATCCATTGTGTACTAACCCTACCTCTGAACAACACAACTGATGGTCTCAAACACATTAAGAAGGCAAGTCATTCCACAAATGAATTCTTGACAAGGCTCATGTTCATTAGAAACCATTCCAGGAGACCCCTTCATGAAGCAGACTGAGAGAATACCAAGAGTGTGCAAAGCTGTCATGAAGGAAAAAGGGGGCTACTTTACAGAATCTAAAATATGAAACATATCCTGCTTTGTTTAACACTTTTTTGTTACTTAAATAATTCCATATATGTTCTTTCATAGTTTTGATGTATTCAGTATTAATCTACAGTGTTTACAATCATTAAAATAAATACAAAACCCTTGAATGAGAAGGTGTGTCCCAACTTTTGACTGGTATTGTAAATCATGATGGAAGTAAGAACTGAGTCGTGCAGAATGATCTGACTTCTGTGAAATCCTCTTTAGTTATTGAGCAGCTGAATTGTTTTGTGTAACTACAGATGAAGGGATCAAACCACCCGATGAATTTCACATGAAACTATGCAAACATGATCTAAAGTAGGATACAAACTTCCCCCTGCAGCTCAGTGTCTCCATTCTGCTTCCCAAACAGACAGAGACACACAAAGGGACTCATTTGTTCTTTGACAACAGCTCTGGACTTCTCTCGCTAAGATTCTTGAGCAGCAACATCAAGTTCCCGCTTGGTTGGTTGGTTGGCTAGTCATGTGAAAGCACATGAAGAGCATTTCTACGGCCTCTGATCAGACAATTAAGTGTTGCAGCTGTTGTCAAGTGAAAGCTAAGGTCACAGACTTTAGATTATCACTCATCACCGTCCTGCCCTGTAGGTCTGCGCCCTTTGTCTCCTGCTGTCATCACGGCATTGTTTCCTTCCCTTTGGCCTTGAGGACAAAGATAACCCTGTGAAATTCTTGTCTGGATTCTCTTTGCTTGAGAAGGGCAGCCTTTGAGGGTAACAATGGGAGCTGCAGCACAGAGCCTGATGTCATGATGGATAAACAGTAACAGGTGGATCGCACTGAAGTGTACTGACACCTTCATTAGCAAGTAAACAAACATACAGTACCAGTCAGAAGTTTGGAAACACCTTCTCATTCAAGGGTTTGTATTTATTTTAATTATTGTAAACACTGTAGATTAATACTGAAGGCATCAAAACTATGAAAAGAACATATATGGAATTATTTGATGTGAACAAAAAAGTGTTAAACAAAGCAGAATATGTTTTATATTTTAGATTCTGTAAAGTAGCCCCCTTTTTCCTTCATGACAGCTTCACACACTCTTGGTATTCTCTCAGTCCGCTTCATGAAGTGGTCTCCTGGAATGGTTTCTAATGAACATGAGCCTTGTCAAGAGTTCATTTGTAGAATGACTTGCCTTCTTAATGTGTTTGAGACCATCAGTTGTGTTGTTCAGAGGTAGGGTTAGTACACAATGGATAGCCCTATTTGACTACTGTTGTAATCCAGATTATGGCAAAACCCGATTATTTCATAGTTTTGATGTCTTCAGTATTAATCTACAATGTTGAAGATAATTACAATAAATAAAAACCATTGAAGGAGAAGGTGTGTCCAAACTTTTGACTGGTAATGGTGGAAAAAAGTTTTCGAACACCCTTTAAATTTTACACAATCTCAAATATTGTCATGAAATATTTGTGGAAAATTCATTTTTTGTGTTTCAAGCATTAGACAGACTTAAACAAATACAAATTATATATTTTTTGTGTTTATTGTTCACAAGAAAAACTAACAAACCTAAATTCTTGACAGTTTCAATATGTCAGTTCCAAGCAGCAGGACAAAGATCCTAAGCACACAGCCAAGATAACAAAAGGAGTGGCTTCAGGATGAGCCTCTGAATGTCCTTGAGTGGCCCAGCCACGGCCCGAACTTGAACCTGATTGAACATGTCTGGAATGACCTGAAAATAGCTGTGCACCGAGGTCCCCATCCAACCTCATCAAGCTTGAGAGGATGTGCAAAGAAGAATGGGAGAAACTCCTCAGATCCAGGTGTGCTAAGCTTGTAGCATCATACCTGAGAAGACTGGAGACTCTAACCCCTTCCAAAGGTGCTTCAACAAAGTATTGAGTAAAGGGTCTGAATACTTATGTACATGCAATATTTTAGTGTTTTATTTTGAATTAATTTGCAGATATTTCTACCAATTTTTTTTTCACTTTGCCATTATGGGGTATTGTGTGGAGAATGTTGAGGGAAAAAAGGAATTTAATCAATTTTGAAATAAGGCTGTGACGCAACAAAATGTGAAAAGAAAGTGAAGGGGTCTGATCTTTCCATACCCACTGTATATTGTTCACTGAATTATTTGATGTTGTTCTCACACTCACACTGTATTAAGATTTTCTGACTCTGTTCTGAAACATTTTCTGTATTCAGTAACACAATCAAAAAATGTTTAAGACAAATGATTCAGAGATTGTTGTTTCTGTCAAGAGTAATAGTCACTTTTTAGAAAGTGAAACAAGAATTCAAATCAATTCACTGTGAGCACTGATCATTTTTATGTATTGTTTTCCTTGTATTGTCTGTGTGATGGTTGTGGTTCTGTGGCTGTAAAACAAATAAAATAATAACATGATAATAAAAATGTCCTTGATTCTTGAATAGAAGATGAATCTAATCTGAGCTTGATTTCTTGTTCTTGTGTTATTTGTCATTCCCAGCTGTCTGAATCCCCGGTGGAGATCTTCCTCTGATCTGTGCCCCCCTCCTGGCTTTTGTCTTTCCTCGTCGTACGGGAACATAGCTGTAACCAGACTCCACCAAGGTGAGGGCAACTGTTGGCTGATCAGATCTGAGATGATCAGAACAAATGGTGTCACCTTCATGTTCTGTTGTGGGTTGTTGCTGCTTATTAATCCAGAAGCATTTGTGAGCACCAAAGTCCTGCATGTCTTTACATGTGACGCAGAGAGTCCAAAGGTGTAAAGGGGAGCGTCAAAAGGAGGATTATCAGAACCAGAGCTTATGAAATGCAGTTTGTGTTGTTGCATTTTTTATATTCTCTGCATGTTTCAAAACCCCTTAAAAGGACAAGACCACGCAAGATCAGGGTCAGCTTCAAGCCCAAGCCTTGTGTCAGGCTGACATGTCCCCTTCACTTGGCTTCCTCTGATGGTGCCAGAGCTGAGGCTTCAAATCTTTCCTCATGCTGCTCAAGAAGAATGATGTACGGTGAGTCTTTCAGCTGAATTTAATGACATGAGTTGTTATTGTTAAAGTTTGGTGATATTTAAAATGCTCAAGGAAAGAAACACTGTCGGATTGTTTGATTTTTATCACAGTGTCATGGGGTGATATGGACAAACCGAGCATGATTAAGATTCATATTTTTTATTACATCAAAGAAGAATTCATTTAAACATAGGAGACAAGAATAATACCATTTAATATTAATCTTTTTATGACATTTTTTCTGTTTGTTTTCATGAGTTTCATTGGTTAAGATGGGATGGATGAAAAGATGGATGGATGATGGATGGGTGTAGAAATAACCCTCCAAACACAGAGCACATTCTTCTCAGCAGAATCATTTTTCATAGCTGTTGTGGATACACTGTTAGAACGTCTAAAAGAGAACGTGAAGTGGTTTTCAGTCTTTCATGATCACAATGAACGACACAAACAAGAAGCAGTTATTCCAAAAACCTCAGACTTTATTTAAGGAAATTCATGAACAGGTTGATCTGTGCTAGGATCTGTGGTGGAAGGAGGAGGGAGTCAGAGGACTCAAGAGGTTACAGGATACTGTGGACAAAGGCACCAACATAAATATGATCAGTATTTTTTGTTTCTGTTTGTTAAGCTGTTGTTTTAATCTGCTGATCAATCTCTGTTAAATCACCATGGATTTATACATATTCAGTGTCCTCCTGATGCAGAAAAAAAAACTCTGATTGTCAAAAACGTCCCAGCAACAAGAGACAGTCTAGGAACAGTTCAGAGTATCAGCACCAGGCGGCAGGAGAGACCTGTTTCATGTGGATAACAGTATGTAAGGTGAAGAATCCTGACAGGGTGAGACAAGACCCCTAACTTTACACATATGCATCTAGGTGGTATTTTCCATCAGTGATGAGTGAAAGCTGGTTAATGTAGCACACCCTGGTATTACCATGCCTCCTGGGTGGTCCAGTCACACGTGGACTAGTCTGAGTACTGTTGAAAAAGCACCCAAGACTCATTTAGGACACACTGAGATTGAACAGACCAAATTTGGTGTCAGCCTGTCTGCAACCTCTGTGAATATATCTTTGGCAGCATGATATTATGACAGACCACTTTCATGTCTTGTGAAAGTTTATTTCTTTTTAAATGTAATTCTAGGAAATGTTAGAAAAAAATTCACTCCCGTACAGGAATGGACTCTTCAGACCTGAACTGTTTTTTAA
Organism: Notolabrus celidotus; assembly: GCF_009762535.1. Taxonomy (NCBI): domain Eukaryota; kingdom Metazoa; phylum Chordata; class Actinopteri; order Labriformes; family Labridae; genus Notolabrus; species Notolabrus celidotus. The sequence continues at coordinate 31,681,713 of NC_048286.1, forward strand.
CCAGGCTGTAAACATGTTTATTATTGCTGTAAATATCGTCTTTTTTAATTGGGTGTGTATGTGGTTTCTGGTGTTTCTGCAGCCAGCCTCTAGTGGACGCTCAATGAACTGCAGTTTATAACACTTCCACATGGGCTTCATATTTTGAGACCGGATTTTGCTGCTTGGTGTGAACTGTAAAACTCAGAGCTGTCCGATTCTGATAGGATCACCCAGGCTGGTGTAAAAAACCAGACCTCTTTATGTGACTGAAATAAAAAAAGGACTCCATCTTTCATTTGAATGCTTTGCTTTATTCTACAGGTCACTTTGAGGACAAAAAGGATTACAGCACAGGAGTCTCCTGAGGTCTTAGATGGTCATCTGTAAGTGTTCACTCCTCATCGAGTCCTTTCTGTGATGAAGAGTGACAGGAGAGTAGACAGACAGACAGATTAGTGACTGAGGACAAACATCTGTAACACAAGGTAGGACTTCAGAACTAGATCATATTTCAACTGAATCATGACCCTAAATTCAGAACTGAGTGTAGTCAAGGAAACAGTGTTTTAAAAGGATTCTTCTTAGACGCCTTTTAAAGACCTTTTTTTGACACTAAAACTAAACCCATATAGTTATATTAGTCAGACACAATTCATGAACAAGAAGGACGTCACTTGAGACATCCGAAATGGCCCACTCAACGTTTTTCAGGGATATTTTTACCAATTTTGAAAAAGTTTGGATGAAAAAAACTTTCAAATTGTTACTGAAACTACAGAAGGAAGAGTTACTGGATTGATGCAATGTAAAACGAATTCATATTTCATAACTTATAATCATATACCGTGTTCAAGATCAAAATTGATACAGCAGGTATTTATTATCAGACCTGTCAATCATAATTGTATTAAATTTCATACATTATGTATTCCATAAAGCAACATACAGTCTTTTTATTACTTAAGAACATTTTTAAATGACATAATTATGTATATATGGAGTAGAAACTGAGATATTTCTAATGTTTATTGTACTTCTATATATGTAACCTGCTGTATCATGATGATTGATGACTAGTTGAATGTTGCCATGGCTCCCTAGTAAATAATTGTCTTTTGTTCATTGGTTTCCACTAAAAATTAAACAATTTAAAGAAGAAATATACAATACATTTGTTTGTTTTTTGCTACAAAATATGTATGACTTTGTTGTGCAATATGAAAAAAAATATTTCTAGATTTGAAAATACTTTGGGAAAGTTTAAAAGGCTAAAAATATTGTTTTATATGTTTTAGTTTGTTTAAAAAATTAGAAACTTTGAGCAAAAAAATTGCACCAACATGCCTGATGTATCAAATGTGATACAAATTAAAACTCATATATGAAAAATGCAATTTTTTTTTTTGTTTTTTTTTTATTTGTCATAAGGTCCAATAAACACTCAATTTTCAAAGAATTATAATTTTCTAACAAAAAGGGTGTGATGACCCGGTTTGCTGCTTAGCTACTGATAATTAGGTCTTGAGTTAACATCACATTAACATAAACCCAGCACTCTTACAAGATACTGTAAGATAAAGGCTTATCTGTCATATTTTCTCTGTAGTTAACATCATTACAAACATTATTAATGCAAAAGTTTTTGTTTTCATTCAGCTGCAGTCTGGTGAGGTCAAGATGCTAACCCGAGCTACTCATTAAAAATTCTTCAGAGTAACATTTATTCCATGTCTCATGACGTTGCTCCACCACCCCATCATCCGTCCTGAAAGTCTCATACTAAAGGCAGAGAACTTGAAAATTGTCTAACCTATTTGACTGCTCCACTAAAACTCAAAATACAGAATAAAAGTGATCCATGCAAACCTGCTCTGGTGTATTCATTAATGTTTACATTGCAAATAAAACACCTCTCACAGTTCTGTGCATTGAAACTGTTCAGGACAGTGTCTGAAGTATTGTGTTGAAATCTGGAGTGGCTTCTTACCTTTGACCCCACATCACGGCTCTTGGCCCGCAGCTTGTTGACCTGAGACTCAGCGATGTCGGCTCGCTCTTCAGCCTCATCCAGCTCGTGCTGCAGCTTACGGAACTTGCCAAGATGAGTGTTGGCCTGCTCCTCCTACAGGATTCAACAAAACACACAACCAAAGCATGAAATATTTCCTGGCTATCATTCCAAACACACGGCACCAATATGAGACAACTTTTCCTGCCACACTTACGGCCTCCTCGGCAGATCTCTTGTAAGCTTTGACTTTCAGCTGCAGCTTGTCCACCAGATCTTGCAGGCGCACAGTATTCTTGCGGTCTTCCTCAGTCTGTATAAAAGAAGGACAGTGACAGTGATTCACTTCTCTAAAAGAAGAGAATAGAAGAGCATGGTTAGAGAGTTAAATTGCCTTTTACAGATTTTATAATTTGACCTTAAAACCACTGATGGAGCTACATCCCTTTGTTGAGTGCTAGTTGGTTTGTGTAGCTTTTTAGTGTGTGCATACTGCTCAAAGGAAGAGCAATTTAAGGCTATAATAGAGTCTCTCACATGAAGACAGACATGTGAAGTGTTGGAGGTCTACAAAAACAACTAATGATCAAGTCAAAAATAAAGTCATAAAGATGCCAAGCGGTTTAAATATGTGGTGCAACCTGAACAAAAACAAAAATGTGTAACACTCAGAGGATCATTTTTCTACAAAGTCCTTAACCCTCCTATTAACCTTGGGGTTAATTGGACCCCATTCAATGTTTAACGTCTCTAAATTAATGACTAACATCATTTTTGTGGCTTCATATTTCATGACTTTTCCTAATTTAATGGGGATAACTGGGAAAACTTAAAATCAAAATGTTGATATGTTCCAATTTCCTCTTTAAAATAATTACGCATCAGTGTTCCTTCGGGTCAATTTGACCCCAGGCTGTTTTTAGCTGTATATAACATAAGAAATATCAACATTTTACACACATTAGTTTTGGTTGTTTTGGATGATATTGAGGTCACTATGACCAAGGACACTTCCACATGTGACTGCAGGAGCTGGGATCGAACCGCCAACCTTTAGATTGAGATATAATATTTCCAGCCACCATGTCTCTAAAGACATTCAATGATGAGTCCTCTGTCATATGTTTTGATAACATAGAAACAATGCAGGGCCAACGAGAGCATGACAAACTTGCAGCAGTTTGATGTTCTGTTTCACAAATAAAGTCCTTCTGAAGGCTTTAAATTGTGTTTATGCTTTAAATATATTTTATCTAAAGGGCTATTTAGTCAACAAATAAACATAAAGTACCTGACACATAAACCTGGGTAACAATCCGTTTCAGGAGGTTTAAATTGCTGGGGTCAAATTGACCCCAATGATAAGAGATGTTAGTAAATTTGAGGGTAACAGGAGGGTTAAGTCGTGTTGAGTCGATATCTTCCAGATTTTCAAAGGTCTGTTTCAAAGACTGTAGTGGTTGAATGACTTTTTTAACTGTATGCCTCAGACGTAGCACAAATAGCACATTGAAAAGGATCACTGCATACACAAATATCTGTGCTGCATCCGAAAAGGCTAACAGCTGCTGATTATTCACACATGAAGCAAACAAGTTAAAACCTGTTATAGTGGGAGAGGAACATTACCTGGTACGTGAGCTCCTTGATGCGTCTTTCATATTTACGGATTCCCTTCACAGCCTCGCTGCCCTTCTTCTGCTCCATCTCCACCTCAGTCTCCAGTTCCCTCACCTGGAAAGAGAACAAATCAGCCTTTGGAAATTCACTGGTTCAAAAGCAGCATAAACGTCGAGGTTGCAGTAATGGATTCAGCTCAGTGATGAGGTTTAATGAACCCACAGTGCACATCCAGCCAATAATCAAAAGAAAGAAGTTCTTGGTGACCTCGGGAAGACATGTGATCACCAAACTGGAGATACAATGTCAAGGAGTAAACTAATGCTTGCCAGGTGTCCAGCCTCCTGATAGAAAGGTAATCATGTTCACAGTGTGCTTGATGTGTTCAGGGTGATTTTGCATTACGAAATGTTACAAAGGCAGTGGTGTAAGAGGGCTATACCTGGAGTTTGTAATGTGATTCTGCAGCTTCATGCATAAACAATAGTGTTGTGTGTCACAAGTTGCACTCACCCTGGCCTCCAGCTTCTGCACCTGCTTCTTCCCTCCCTTCAAAGCGATCTGCTCAGCTTCATCCAGACGGTGCTGCAGGTCTTTGATGGTCTGCTCCATGTTCTTCTTCATGCGCTCCAGGTGAGCACTGGTGTCCTGTTCTTTCTTCAGCTCCTCTGCCATCATGGCAGCGTCAGTGATGGCCTTCTTGGCCTTCTCCTCAGCATTCCTGCACTCTTGAAGTGCTTCTTCCACTTCGGTTTGAAGCTGGGAGGCATCCACCTCCAGTTTCTTCTTCTGGTTTATCAGGCCAGTGTTCTACAATGTTTTAAGGGGAAGAGTTAAGAATGTGGATCATTGTGCCCTTCGTTCTGATCATTTCCATCAGTCATCAGTGGAGGATGAAATAACGTTAGGTCATACCTGTGAGTGCAGGAGCTGCACCCTCTCACTGACATCCAGCAGCTCTTGCTCGGCAAGTTTGCGACCTCTCTCCGTTTGCTCCAGAGCAGACCTCAGCTCCTCCAGTTCAGCCTGAATCAGGTTGTTACGCCTCTCAACAATGGCGATGTTCTCTTTAAGATCATCATTGGCCCGGCTAGACTCATCCAGCTGAATCTGGCAATCCTTTATGGGATGACATCAACCATATGAATATGAAGCTTGTGTAATCAGAGTTTGAAACACCTTGAGAAAGTGAGTTTCTAAGTTTACCTTGAGATGTGCATGAACAGATTTCAGTTGTTTCTGAGCCTCAGCAGCTTGTCTGTTAGCCTGGCTGAGCTGGATCTCCATCTCGTTGAGGTCTCCCTCCATCTTCTTCTTCAAACGGAGCGCCTCATTCCTGCTGCGACACTCAGCTTCGAGGGAGCTCTGCAGGGTGTCAATGGTCCTCTGCAGGTTCCTCTTGCACTGCTCCATCTCTTCATCCTTCTCTGCTAGTTTGCGTTCAATTTCAGCCTTGATTTGATTGAACTCCAGCTGGGCTCTCAGAATCTTCCCCTCTTCATGCTCCAGGGAGGCCTTGTGGAAAGATGGTACAGAGTTACACACATGAGCTTTAATCTCTACAGTGTACCACACATCAAAGATGGACCTGTACCTCAGCTTCCTCAAGAGCAGACTGGATCTCACTCTTCTCCTGCTCCAGTTGTTTCCTCAGTTTCTCCAGTTCATGGAGGCTCTTTCCCCCCTCACCAAGTTGCTCAGTGAGGTCAGATATCTCCTCTGTGGAGTGTCATGCATTGTGATTACAACAGCCTTACAATATGATTTATGAAATAGGTCAATCTGTGAAAGCTTGGTGGTTCATCTCACCCTGCAGATTCTTGTTCTCTCTCTTCATGGTCTCCAGATGATCCAGAGACTCCTCATAGGAGTTCTTCAGTTTGAAGAGCTCAGTGCTGAGAGCTCTGGCCTCCTTCTGAGAGCCCTCCAGCTCACACTGAGACTCCTCATACTTCTGCTTCCACTCGGACAGGACCTACCACAAACGGGGGAGTTAAATGGAAGTGTTTATTTACCAGATGAGAAGCAGCAAGGTGGACGATCCATCTTGTATGAAGCAGTCTCGACCACTAATGAAGTTTAAATTAGCCCAAACCACATATCCCAGAGGAAAGTTTTACTGCTCAAGGCTTTCTCTTCTAAGTCTCTGGAGACAAAATTGAGATTCTCACTTCAGCCTCATTCAAGTTTCAAATTGTTCTCATTCATTTCTCATTAGTTTCTCCTAAAATTCACTAGGAGGAATAGTTGAGACCATGACATGAGTCTTATTTGAGACTTAAATGAGAGATCTCATTAATGGCAAATTTTCTTCCCTTTTTTTAAAAAGATTTTTTGCCTTTATTTGACAGGACAGCTGATGAGAGACAGGAAATGTGGGGAGTAGTGAGCGGGGGAAGACACGCAGGAAATGGTCGACCTGCCGGGAATCGAGCCAGCGACCCCTTCAACGAGGACTGTAGCCTCTGTATGTGGGGCGCTTAGACCGCTAGGCCACCAGCGCCCAACAGAATCCATCCCTTTAATTGTAATAATCTGGCTTAATCTGGTCGGCCCTTTTGCGGCCCATATTTTAAATAAATGGTCTGTCATACCTGGAGATATGAAATCTCTATCTTTTGAAATTTCTCTCAAATCCACTAAACCTTTGTGAAGTTGTTTTGTTCTCAAACAGACTTGTAAAGGAAGGACCGTACTGTGAAGTCAAAGAAGAGATCATTTGACATCTAAATAGCTGATCTTGCAAGTGGTTCAAATGTTTTAATGAGAATTGTAAGTTTGTGGACAATTACATTGAAATCTTAATTTTGCAGGGCACTATAAATGTTCATGAAAAGATGAGCTCAGGCTCTTTCTTTGCTCCATTTGAGCTCAACTTGAGACACAAAAACTGAGTCTGACTAAAACAAATGGAGGAAGTTAGATTGAGAGAGCTCCCTGATTTCTTCACCTGAGCTCAAAAGGAGGCACAACACTTGAGAAATACCTGAGAATCATTTCAGATTCTGACCAGATCTCCTTTTGAACTGAAAGGGAGACTAAGCTGAGACTTTTTACAACTTTTTTTCTGAAGGCAAGAATGAGAAACAGGAGACATAAGCTATAGTCTCATTTTGCTTTCAAACAGATATCATTGTTGTCTAGGAGACAGAAATGAAACACTTTTGAGATCTCCTCTCTAAATTTCTTTTCCTGCTGTTTTGAATGTGACAGCGAGATAGTTATTGGATACTGGATGTTGATCTAAAGCTACTCCACTTTAAATATCAGGCTGAGATATCAAAGAAATCATATTGTTTTGAAGTCTTAATCCCAAACTGATCAATCTCTCTGTTCACAAATACTTTGTGGTGCCGCACCTTGTCAAAGTTTCTTTGCTTCTTGTCCAGGGCAGCAGCAGCAGCATTAGACCTCTCCACATCCACCATAAGATCTTCGATCTCATTCTGCAGTCTGTGTTTGGTCTTCTCCAGAGAGGAACATTTAGCATTCACTGCTTCTACAGCCTCCTCTGCGTCCTGCAGACGCTGAGCCAGCTTCTTCCTGTAAAAGTCAGTCATGCAGCAGGTTTAATGTTTTTGTGTTCGAGCTTGTTGATGCAGAGATGATGAACATATGAACTCAAACGAACGGCTGCTCTGTCGTCCAACAGACAAACTTTTTGTTCGTCTTACATTTTAGTCGGAACATAACACAAACAAAAAGCTGATCTGCTAGACGAAGTAAAACATCTCTTAAGAAGTTAGGAAATCTGAATCTTGTATCTCAAAAAGACTCACTTGGCTTCCTCTAGTTCCTCAGTCCTCTGGATGGCATCAGTTTCATACTTGGTTCTCCACTGAGCCACCTCAGAGTTGGCCTTGGACATGCTGCGCTGGAGTTCAGCCTTGGCCTCCTGCTCCTCCTCAAACTGCTCCCTGAGCAGGTCACAGTCGTGACGAGAGGACTGCACTGCATGAGCCAGAGCATTCTTGGCCTATTAAAACAATAACAAAAAAAGAACATTGAATAAAAATAATAATAAAACAGCACGATCCAAAGTACTGCACTTCTGTCCCTTTGCATCAACGCTTCAGTTCACCTTGGTCTCCTCTTCAAGCTGCCTCTTGAGGTCTTCAAGCTGCTGGGTGTAGGACATTTTTCCTCGGGTCAGTTGAGACACGAGGGAATCCTTCTCCTCCAGCTGCCTGGAGAACTCACCTAGTGTCATGCAAATACAGAATTCCACTGTCAGTGTCCAAAAAGAGTACATCGAGTAGATATCAGATTGAAAGTAAAATAAAAACAAACCGTTCTCTGTTTGAAGTTTTGCTTTCTGCATGTTGAAATCATTGATGCAGCGTTGAGCCTCCTCAAATTTGGTCTTGTATTCATTCATCTGATCCTCCACAGTCCTGCATGTCTTCTCAAGATTTGTCTAGATACAAAATAATGACTTTGAGTACACAGCACACACACACACACACAGTAGACACACTGGAAAAAATGCCCCTCCAAAAACAAGAAAAAAAACATATTTCAACTTTTACCTTGAAATAAGCCAAAAAATCTGCCAATAGAAGAAGTGAAATTTTGCTTGGTAAGATTTCTTAAAATAAGACGTGATATTTAGAAAATTGTGATCTTCAAATTAGCAGGGGAAACTTATTTTAATTAATATTTGACCAGTATTTTAAAGCTTAGTGTCTCAGAATAAGAATTAAGAGAATTTGAGTTGTATTATAGCGGCACTTCTCTAGGTTTAAGACCATCTTGTACTTGAAATAAGATGACAAAGTTGAATTGTCTCATGTTGAGATATAATGTCTTCTCATAGTGAGCTGGATATACTAATATTCAGTCATGTTGTTTTTTAGGATAAGCCAGCTATGCTCTAAAGGAGGTGTTTCATTGTGTGCATGGAGTTTGAGGAGGAATATTTTTATCTGATTTAAAGAAACAGAGTCTGAAAACTGAAACCCACCCTTAAAAACAACAACTTCTCTTTCTTTCTTTCTTTCTTTCTTTCTTTCTTTCTTTCTTTCTTTCTTTCTTTCTTTCTTTCCCTTTTTATTTCATTCCTTCTTTCTTTTCTTTTATTCCTTTTTCCTTTTATTTCTTCTTTCTTTCTTTCTTTCTTTCATTCCTTCTTTCTTTCTTTCATTCCTTCTTCTTTCTTTCTTTCTTTCTTTCTTTCTTTCATTCCTTCTTTCTTTCTTTCTTTCTTTCATTCCTTCTTTCTTTCTTTCTTTCATTCCTTCTTTCTTTCTTTCTTTCTTTCTTTCTTTCCTTTTTCCTTTTCCTTTCATTCATTCTGTCTTTCTTTTATTCCTTTTTCCTTTCATTCCATTCTGCCTTATTCTTTCATTCTTTCTTTCTTTCTTTTTTCCTTTTTCCTTTCATTCCTTTTTCCATTCCTTCTTTCATTCTTTCCTTTTTCCTTTCATTCCATTCTGCTTTATTCTTTCATTCCTTCTTTCTTTGTTTCCCTTTTCCTTTCATTCCTTCATTCCTTCTTTCTTTCTTTCTTTCTTTCTTTCATTCTGTCTTTCTTTTATTCCTTTTTCCTTTCATTCATTCCTTCTTTCTTTCTTTCCCTTTTCCTTTCATTCCTTCATTCCTTCATTCTTTCTTTCTTTCTTTCTTTCTTTCTTTCTTTCTTTCTTTCTTTCTTTCTTTCTTTCATTCTGTCTTTCTTTTATTCCTTTTTCCTTTCATTCATTCCTTCTTTCTTTCTTTCCCTTTTCCTTTCATTCCTTCATTCTTTCCTTACTTCCTTCCTTCTTTCTTTCTTTCTTTCTTTCTTTCTTTCTCTTTCTTTCATTCCTTCATTCCTTCATTCTTTCTTTCTTTCTTTCTTTCTTTCTTTCTTTCTTTCTTTCTTTCTTTCTTTCATTCTGTCTTTCTTTTATTCCTTTTTCCTTTCATTCATTCCTTCTTTCTTTCTTTCCCTTTTCCTTTCATTCCTTCATTCCTTCATTCTTTCTTTCTTTCTTTCTTTCTTTCTTTCTTTCTTTCTTTCTCTCTTTCTTTCATTATTTCTTTCTTTTATCAATGGAGCTGTTTTCTGATAGATTAATAAAAGTCATTTCCTTAAATCAAGTAAAGTGTTTGTTTTAAATCAAGATTATCCGTCTTCTACAAATAAGATCTCAGCTTGAAAAATGTCTGAAATGTTAAATAAACCTTGTTTCTTCTAAATTAAAACTCAAAACAAGATCATTTCAAGATTGTTTGACTGAACAAGATATTTAAGATGTCTTAAAACAAGTCCCTCTATCTTGCTCAAATGTTACTTGTTAAGTAAATTTATCTTAAATCAAGTGGGAGAAGCGATTTAGACTAAACATGAGACAATTTCACTTGGTAAGATATTGAGTTTTTGCAGTGCACACACACATCTATACAATATGACAATAAATCAAAGATTGTTTCTTGATTAAGCCAACCTTTGTCTTCACGATATGCTCCATGTTGGACACCACATCATCCAGCTCCAGTCTGAGCTCACTCTTCTCCTTCTCCAGTTTCTGCTTGACTCTCTGCAGGTTGTCAATCTGCTCTCCCAGGTCAGCGACACTGTCAGCCTGTTTCTTCCTGAGTGTGGCAGCAGTGGCTTCGTGATGCAGAGTGGCCTCTTCGAGGTCTCTGCGGAGCTTCAGGAACTCTGCCTCCCTCTTCTTGTTCATCTCAATCTGGGCAGTTGTTGCTCCTCCAGCCTCCTCCAGTCTCTCACTGATCTCCTCCAGCTCTCTGGCCAGGTCCGCTCTCTGCTTCTCCACCTTAGCTCGGGCAGCTCGCTCTGCCTCGAGCTCTTCCTCCAGCTCCTCAATGCGGGCCTGTAGAGATAGGAATATTTAGAACTACCACCTCCTGAGGTTTTGACCAACTTTGAACCATAACACCTTTATCATTGATTACCTGCAGTTCCTTCAGTTTCTTCTGAAGCTGAATGGTGATCGCCTGTTCATCTTCTATCTTACTGTTGAGCTGATTAACTTCAAAGTCTTTCCTGTGGTAGAAAAAGTAAGAGTTTGAATAGTATCTGTGAAGCTTTTGGTTATGTATAAGTTACGTGTACTTTGCAAACAGTGTGATCATCCTTACTTTTTCAGATGCTCTTCAAGTTGCTGCTTGTCATTCTCCAGGTCCATTAGGCTCTCTTGGGTTAACTTTAAGTCTCCCTCCAACTTCCTCTTCGCTCTTTCAAGATCCATCCTGACCTTCTTCTCTTGTTCCAGTGAGCCTTCAAGCTGGACAACACCGTGACAGAAAGTCAAGCTACATACACGGGCAGGTAGGATGCATATGATGTCCCAGTAACAACACAAAGTACAACTCTTACATCATCCACTTGCTGCTCCAGCTTCGACTTGGCCTTGGTCAGAGAGTTGACTTTGTCTTCTTCACTCTGCAGGTCATCCAGTGTTTGCTGATGAGCTTCCTGTAAGGCTTTCTTCTCCTTGGTCAGCTTAGCAATGATGTCATCCAGAGCAGCCATCTCCTCCACAAGGTTTTTAACCTGTGGAATGAATCAGTATCAACCACATGCTACTTGCTGATGCCTTGTCTTTGAAACAGAAACAGGAGAGTCGTACCTTGTTCTCAGTGGCGTGCTTCTCTTTCTCCACTTTAGCCAGAGTTAACTCTAAGTCGTCGATGTCCTTCTTCAACTCTGAACACTCATCCTCCAGTTTCCTCTTCTTCGCCGTCAGTTCAGCGTTCATCTCCTCTTCATCCTCCAGTCTCTCAGAAAGCTCTTTGGATTTTGCTTCCATCTGAATCTTATTTTTGATCAGCCCCTCACATCTTTCCTCTGCATCTGCAAGATTATCTTGCTCCTAAAATTGAAATGGTCATGCATTAAAATTAAAACATGTGCGTTATTGTGCCATTCAAACATTGTGAATGCTATCACTGGACTCACAGCTTGAACTTGGAGCTGCAGGTCGTTCTTCTCTTGGAGAAGTGTGACCATTTTCTCCTCTAGTTCTTTCCTGCGGGCCTCAGATTTTGCGTAAGCCTCTTTCAGCTTCAGGAACTCGTCCTTCATGTTGGCCATCTCTTTCTCTGCCTCAGCAGATCTCAGCAGAGGTTTGATCTTGAAGAACAGCTTCATCCAGGGCCAATTCTTGACCCCCATGAAGGCACGGATGTTCCACTGGATTACCAACAGTGCATCTCTGTTTTGGGATCAAACAAGAATATTACTCTCACTTCAAAAACCATTACCAGCTGTATATTTGTTTTAAAGCGATCATTCCTCTGACCTTCTTTCAACGATCTTCTGGAATTCCACTCTTGCCAGCAGACCTCGTGCTCTCGACTGGATTCCAGTTATGATGAGTGACAAACGGTCATCCCTCATTTCCTCCAGCTGACCCAGAAGACCAGCCTTGAAGAACACCTTTTGGAGCGTGTAACAACATGCAAACATGTTAAACATGCAGGTCTTTCACTTTCATACTTGTCACTTCAGGTGTGCCCTAGGGCTCGGTCCTGGGGCCCCTCCTCTTCATCATCTACCTTCTCCCACTTGGCAATATCTTCCAAAAATTTGGCATCCACTTCCACTGCTTCACGGATGACACCCAGCTCTACCTGTCCAGTAAGCCTGACTCCACTCTCCCACCCTCCGCCCTCACCCTCTGCTTCTCTGAGATCAAGTCCTGGTTCACCTCCAACTTCCTTTAACTCAACAGCAATAAAACAGAACTCCTCCTCATAGGTACCAAATCCACCTTATCCAAAGCTGACAGTTTCTCCCTCACCATAGACAGCTCCACAGTGTCCCCCTCCCCTCAGGTAAAGAGTCTGGGTGTCATCCTCGACAGCTCACTTTCTTTCAACTCTCATATCAACAACATAACCCGGTATACATACTTCCATCTCTGCAACATCAATCATCTCCACCCCTCTCTCACCCTTCACACCACTGCCATCCTGGTCCACAGCCTTGTCACCTCCCATAGTGACTACTGTAACTCACTCCTCTTCGGTGTCCCTCACAAATCCCTCCATAAGCTTCAACTGGTCCAAAACTCTGCAGCTTGCATCATCACTAGAACCCCCTCCTTCCACCACATCAACCCCCGTCCTCCAGCAGCTCCACTGGCTCCCAGTCAAATTCAGAATCTCCTTCAAAATCCTCCTGTATACATTTAAGGCCATCCACAACCTCGCCCCCCTGTATCTGTCTGATCTCCTCCACATTGTCACCCCCTCTCACTCCCTCAGGTCCTCCTCCTCCTCCCTCCACCTCTCTGTGCCCTCTGCCCGTCTCAGCACCATGGGGAGCAGAGCTTTCAGTCGCTCTGCTCCCCAACTCTGGAACTCACTCCCACCAGACATCCGAAACATAGACTCACTACCCCTCTTCAAAACCCTTTAACAAAACATGCACAACCCTGTGAAGTAAACTGTCTGTCCCTAAAACTGGTTCCCTGAATACCACACAGTAGTTACATTTAGAAATGTGTAGCTATGACTTACCTTAGTGTGCCCAAATTTATATTGGTTGTGATCAATATCAAGAGACCCAAGAAGTTTCTCGGCTCCCTTTTTGCTGTCGATAAACTGACCCTCAGGGATGGTAGCAGGGTTCAGGATGCGATATCTGAAAATAAAGAACATATAAACAATATATATCATGGGTTGGAGGTGGCTTCATGTGAGGGGTGATAAAATATGTTCATAAACATTTGATAAATTAGATTGTACCTCTGTTTGAAATCTCCGTAGAGGATCCTGTTTGGGAATCCCTTCCTGCAGATCCTGATGCCTTCCAGCACACCGTTACAGCGCAGCTGGTGCATCACCAGAGGGTTCTCCATGGCCCCAGGAGTCTTGGTCTCATTGGGGATGATGCAGCGCACAAAGTGAGGGTGAGTAGACCTCAAGTTGGTCATCAGCTTGTTCAGGTTCTCCTGTGGAGGTAATTTTACCATGTTTTTAAAAACCGCTGTGGGTCAGTCTCATGCATTGGTTCCTTTATTAAATATCCATCTCATGCTTGAACTTACCCTGTGCAATGCAGACACAGTTTGGAAGGATGAACCCTTCTTCTTGCTTCCTTTGCCACCCTTTGCACTTTCTGCTTAAAACACAGTGTAAAACTCATTCTACTGATTTAACAGGCATACATATTACATTTGCTGTTCTCATTATGATACATAACAAAATATTGGCAGTCCAATAGAGATTGATCCAGTAACTCCAGTTGAGTCCTACCTGATTCAGCTCCAGCATAGTTTAGAAAGAGGGTAGATAAGAACTTGAGATTAGACTTCTGGTAGAGTCCAACGACAGTCTCATTCAGAGGATCCTTGTTCTTCACCAGCCAGTTGTTGATATTATAATCTACAGTTCCAGCGTAGTGCATCAGGGCAAAGTGGGCCTCTGGTTTCCCCTTCACAATTCTGGGCTTCTGGAAGTTATTGGACTTCCCCAGATGGTTGTCGTAGAGCTTGGCTTTAAAGGTGGTGTCAGAGGCTTTTGGGAACATGCACTCCTCTTCAAGGATGGACATGATACCCATGGGCTGAAGTGATCAAATAGGAAATTACAGCCTGTTCTAACAGTCCTTATACATGGCTGAACATGCAAATGGTTTCAAATCTCACCTTTTCAATCAGGTCAATACAGGCCTGTAAGTCCATCCCAAAGTCAATGAAGGTCCATTCAATGCCCTCTTTCTTGTACTCTTCCTGCTCCAGCACAAACATGTGGTGGTTGAAAAACTGTTGCAGTTTTTCGTTGGTGAAGTTGATGCACAGCTGCTCGAAGGTGTTGAACTGTAATGTAAAGTTGAAACATGTGTTGAAGTGAAAGTTGGTAAATGAACATGTCTGCACAGTATCAAGTCAATGAAACAGAAATATGAGACTCTTACATCAAAGATCTCAAATCCAGCGATATCCAGCACACCAATGAAGTACTGGCGAGGCTGCTTGGTGTCCAGGGACTGATTAATCCTCACCACCATCCAGAGGAACATCTTCTCGTACACTGACTTAGACAGAGCACCGACAGCGTAGTAGACCTAAAAAAAACATTACAAAAGAAAGTTAGTTAAGACCCTTGTTTAGTTGAAGTGTTGCTTTATTCATATATGGTTCATCAGAAGGAGACAGACTGTATTCATCCCAGAGGAGAAATTAAATTTGAACACGAGCAGGAGTCAAGCCAAGTCCCTACAGGCTGATCAACTCCACCCTAAACTTCAATAATGGTGACAAGACACTTTCCAATATATTCAGATCCAAAGCCTTGTTCTTACCTGGTTTACGGTCTGTCCCTTGGTGACCCACTCATTTCCTACTTTGACTCTTGGGTGACAGAGACCTTTGATGAGGTCAGCGGAGTTCAAGCCCATCAGATATGCAACTTTGTCCACGTCTGTTTTGGGAATAGAAGTATTTCAACAAGGTCATCATCACTGCTTTCAGGTTCCTTATTATTATTATTATTGTATATATGATTCTTCAGATTCTGTTACCTTCAGTGCCGTCAGCCTCTGCCTGCTCCTCTCGCTGCTTGTTCTTGAACTTCATGTTGCCGTGATGCATGATGGCGCCAGTCAGCTTGTAAATGCCGTTCTTCTCTTCTTGAGTGAAGCCCAGCACGTCAAAGGCGTCCTGAGAGAACACAGGATCATTGTAATTGATATGTCATTCTCTCTGTTTTGTTGAACAGCATTATTCACTATGTGCAGTCACACCACCAGGGTCCCTCATAAAACAGCTCCACCCCGTCTCACACGTTTGTTTCCTCAAACTTATTTCCCTATATCATCATCCTGAAAACTTGATAACTGCCTGGAGTATTCTTTAAATCACTATTTCTAAAAAGTGTATTCCATCCATTCTTCCTTTGGCTGATGACATATGAAGTTTGTAGCCAGTGGCATTTTTTACAAGGTCAGAATTTGGTGGGTTCCTCTGAAAAACATGTATTTCCAACCCAAATAGAAGAATTAGAAGTTATTTCTAGGAGTGAGGATGAGTCCTTTAGTCTTACTGTTCAACTATTTTGTCACATCATTAGAGAATCTAATAAAACCATGTTTCAATTCTGATTCCATAACCGTACTACCTTAGACCAGGGGTGTCCAAACTTTTTTCAAAGAGGGCCACATATGATGTTGTCAGAATACCTCAGGGCCAGTGGCTCCTAATGAGACTTAGGAATCCTAAAAATTATCTATGAAATATTTAATAACAATTATTTTAAATGTTTTCTCAATAAAACAGTAACTAGGAAGTACCATGTAAAGATTAGCAAACGTTATCTTCTCCTGGGGGTAAATGTTTTTCATTAGGGTCGGGCAATTGGGATTGAAATTGAAAATTACAAGTCTTCCAATTAGAGCAGGGGTGTCCAAACTTTTTTCAAAGAGGGCCACATTGGATGTTGTCAGAATACCTCAGGGCCAGTGGCTCCTACTGAGACTTAGGAATCCTAAAGATTATATATGAAATCTCTATTTGATAACAATTATATTAAACATTCTCTCAATAAATCAGTAACTAGGTAGTCCTCAGGTCTCTTCAAGCCACGTAAACTTTATCTTCTTCTGGAGGAAAATGTTTTTCAGGTCGGGCAATGTGGGAAAAATATTGTCTCATTATTTTCCTATGGCAGGATCACAATCTGGATTTCATCACACTTCTTTTTGATGTTGTTTTTTAAACATTTCTGACCAGCAGACAACATTTTCAGAACTAAATAATTATTTTCCTGCATTCTTAACATTTTTTCTGCACCAAATTTGGCCTTTTCTGCACAATTTCATAATTTGAATCTTGTCTTGTGTGCTCTTTTCTGTCTTCTGAACTTTTAGTGTTCATCAAGAACATTTTCACATCATGATAAAAACATTAATTTGAAAACCTGTCAGCTTTAAGAGTTCTTGTGTTTCTTCTTTATTGCCATCTTGAAGAATTCCCAGTGCTTTGGCTTTAGAGAGGTGGTCCATATGAAGCTTGTTGAGATGTTTCTGGATTGACTTTAGTTTTGTTTGTGCGCTTGAAAGAAACTTCAAATGTACAGATGATTCAGAATGTGATTAATATCTGGGCTATAAATAACACAATTTAAGATGGAAGCTTGGGGCCATAAATAAATGGATCTCGGGCCACAATTGGCCCCCGGGCCGTACTTTGGACATGCCTGCCTTAGACAGTTAGACAGTTAGATTAAAATGATGATGTGAGCAGTGAAAGCACCAGAGTACATTGTCTGGCTATTAAAACAACACTTAATATTAAAGTTTGAACTCCACAGTTTCATAGAGGAGTGAGTCAAAATCTGACATTAATCTGTACATTTGAATCTATAAATCTTTGAATCTGTATTCATAACATCAATTTTCCATGTTTAACAGTGAACTCAAAGGAACATTTCTAAAACAAGATAATGATAATATTATTTCAGCAGTGGTCGCACATCATGGACAGTTTCCATCTTGTTATTAGCGCCGCCTGCAAGCTAGTTCAGGTAGACAACTCAAGCTGCACTGACTCATACTGACACGTCATCCTCTCTATCAGCTGATCTCAACATCCTCTCATTTGGAAATTGAAAATTGAGATTACAAGTCTTCCAATTAGAGCAGGGGTGTCCAAACTTTTTTCAAAGAGGGCCACATTGGATGTTGTCAGAATACCTCAGGGCCAGTGGCTCCTACTGAGACTTAGGAATCCTAAAGGTTATATATGAAATCTCTATTTGATAACAATTATATTAAACATTCTCTCAATAAATCAGTAACTAGGTAGTCCTCAGGTCTCTTCAAGCCACGTAAACTTTATCTTCTTCTGGAGGAAAATGTTTTTCAGGTCGGGCAATGTGGGAAAAATATTGTCTCATTATTTTCCTATGGCAGGATCACAATCTGGATTTCATCACACTTCTTTTTGATGTTGTTTTTAAAACATTTCTGACCAGCAGACAACATTTTCAGAACTAAATAATTATTTTCCTGCGTTCTTAACATTTTTTCTGCACCAAATTTGGCCTTTTCTGCACAATTTCATAATTTTGATCTTGTCTTGTGTCCTCTTTTGTGTCTTCTGAACTTTAAGTGTTCATCAAGAACATTTTCACATCATGATAAAAACATTAGTTTGAAAACCTGTCAGCTTTAAGAGTTCTTGTGTTTCTTCTTTATTGCCATCTTGAAGAATTCCCAGTGCTTTGGCTTTAGAGAGGTGGTCCATATGAAGCTTGTTGAGATGTTTCTGGATTGACTTTAGTTTTGTTTGTGCGCTTGAAAGAAACTTCAAATGTACAGATGATTCAGAATGTGATTAATATCTGGGCTATAAATAACACAATTTAAGATGGAAGCTTGGGGCCATAAATAAATGGATCTTGGGCCGCAATTGGCCCCCGGGCCGTACTTTGGACATGCCTGCCTTAGACAGTTAAATTAAAATGATGATGTGAGCAGTGAAAGCACCAGAGTACATTGTCTGGCTATTAAAACAACACTTAGTATAAAACAAAATATTAAAGTTTGAACTCCACAGTTTCATAGAGGAGTGAGTCAAAATCAGACATTAATCTGTACATTTGAATCTATAAATCTTTGAATCTGTATTCATAACATCAATTCTCCATGTTTAACAGTGAACTCAAAGGAACATTTCTAAAACAAGATAATGATAATATTATTTCAGCAGTGGTCGCACATCATGGACAGTTTCCATCTTGTTATTAGCGCCGTCTGCAAGCTAGTTCAGGCAGACAACTCAAGCTGCACTGATTCATACTGACACGTCATCCTCTCTCTCAGCTGATCTCAACATCCTCTCATTTGGAAATTGAAAATTGAGATTACAAGTCTTCCAATTAGAGGCACAGCTGACTTGACTGACAGGTGGGAACACTGTAGCTGTTAGTAGGAGGCTCAAAGCCCGCCTCTTTATGCCTCTGACTGGCTTCCAAAACAGAGCTTCAGAAACAGATGGGTGGCGTCACGGATACTACGTCCATTATTCATACAGTCTATGATCCCTACTCACATCAGTGGCCATCAGCTCGTCAGCATCATTAATGGAGGCTACGGTCGTCTCTCCTTGGGAGATGAAGGCGTAGTCATAGGGGTTGTTGGTGATGAGCAACATCTCTATAAAAGAAAACAGCAATGTTTGATTCTACATTGAAGGGATATAACTCCTGATTGAAACACATCATGTATTTTATTTACCAAGCAGCTCAGGTTTCTTCTGAGACAGAATCTGATAGAAGATGTGGTAATCTCTTTCAGCCTTCAGCTGAAAGGTAACGCGGGACTTCTCCAGCAGATCTGTGGAGACATTTGTTTTGTGAAGGTGTTTGAAGTAAAACATGAAGGAACAAGTTTGTAAAATAAACAATAGACTGCTTACATGTTTCAATATCAGCTGAGGCCAGCTTCCCACTGGCAGCAAAGTGGATTCGGATGAATTTGCCCTAAAAAAAAAAGAAAAACAACTTTAATATTGAAGAAGTACTCCAGGCTGTGTCGTCACATCGTCACAGGAACAAACTTACAAATCTGGAGGAGTTGTCATTCCTGATGGTCTTGGCATTTCCAAAGGCCTCTAACGCTGGATTAGCCTGGATGATTTGATCCTCCAGAGTTCCCTAAGAAGTGTTCAATGAAAGCAAACTATTTAAGTAAATGTGTGAAGTGCCTGTAGAGAGTTCTTCCCTGATATTTGAGGGTTCAGACCTTTTTATCAGAGCCTCCCTCTTTCTTGACTCCAGCTGCAATGCTGGCAAAGTACTGGATTACTCTCTTGGTGTTCACAGTTTTTCCAGCACCAGATTCTCCGCTGAGGACAGACAGAATAGGTAACAAAAAGTGTGTTACATTTAAATAGTCATGGCTTTAACCCTCCTGTTATGTTAGTTTTTCAGGAACAGCAATAACGTTCCTGGATCAATTTGACCTGGGGCATATTTAGTTATCCAAAAGTGTCAGAACCCCAAAAAATCCCAATAAACATTTTTTAAATCTCATTATTAACTCCATTACTAACCATTTAAATCAATATTTAGTCCAATAATGTTCTTTAATTCTCACAGATCATGGTTCAATAAGGATAACTCACTCATTTCCATGAAAATTTATGTTAAAACTTTAAAAAGTGTAATATTGGTAGGAGTCCCTTGCAGAGAATCTTGATATGTTTTGCCCCTCCCTTGCTGAGTGTCCACTCAATGTGGGTGGAGTTTGCCCACAGGAACAGAGAATGTGGGGCGAAATATGTCACACAGTTGCAAAGAAACAATTAGTATTTGACACTTCTGACACCTTTTAACCTCCACTTTGACTGCCGGGTCAAACTGACCCACGAACAGCATCTGTGTAATATAAACATGCAGTGGAGGGGTTGCAAATATGTGAAATGAACCATTTTTATTCTACATGTTGATAACACTAATTAAGCCAAGCAGAAGAAGTTTCATATCAAAAAACTACTTAAACAAATATTGTTTCTTATTTTCAATTTTGAAATGGGTCAATCTGATCCGGATCATAACAGGAGGGTTAACTGATCAGCATAAATGCAGCTGAGTTGGAGTTAATTGAGTTTATTTATTTACTTTCAGAGATCATGGAGAAATGTTTATCACATGTCCCTCCATCAGCCTAAGCATGAATTTGTGTGGTATGTGTTCTGTGTTAAACGTTCCTCTGGTCCAGTGTGCCACAATCAAGTGACTCACAATAATAACACACGTTACTGTGATCATCCTTAGCATTTTAAAGGTGACATAACATGCTCTTTTTCATCAAAATATATTGGTCTAAGAGGTCCCCAAAACATGTCTTTAAATCAGATTTTGGTCTGCCTGTAAACCCCTCTTTTTCAGCCGTGCTCAGAACAGGCTCTTTTCTGTGTCTGTGCCTTTAAATGAGAATGAGCTCTCTGACCACGCCCCCTCAGGAAGTGGATGTGGCCTCGGCTGTCCAGCACGTTGATCTAATGTTTACATGTTGGCTGCTCACAGACCCGCGTTACTTCAACCCTCTGAATTTGATCCAGAATCTGATCCTGATGGAGAGGTGCCTGCAGCAGGACCTTTCTGAAGGATTGGTCACAGATTTAGTGTTTCTTGTTGTTTTATTTGTCAGTATGTCGACGTGTGTCTTGGTACACAGCTACGAACATGTAGCTATGTGGCTATGCTAACTAGCACTAGCACTTTTACATGAAAAATAAAAATCATCCACTAGATCTTCAAATCTGCAGACGTGGGGGAGTAAAACCGACCTTTGTGTTTATTAAGACAGCCTACAACTAGCATGCCTCCCTCCTAAGCTCCTTGTTAGCACACATGTGTGCAGGACACAGCACACATTTACAGAAAGTTGGAGAAATCAGAACAGGGGCAGAATGGATTTTTTTCATTTTCGGGGGGTTTGTAGACATGCCAGGGACACATATTTCAGGTAGAGAACCATTAAAAAGTCCATCCATCCATCCATTATCTTGTCCGCATATCCCGTTAGGGGTCACGGGGGGCTGGAGCCTATCCCAGCTGGCTTCGGGCGGAAGGCAGGGTACACCCTGGACAGGTCGCCAACCAATCACAGGGCTAACACAGAGAGACAGACAACCATTCATGCACACACTCACACCTACGGGCAATTTAGAGTGATCAATCAACCTGAGCATGTTTTTGGATTGTGGGAGGAAGCCGGAGAACCCGGAGAGAACCCACACATGCACGGGGAGAACATGCAAAGTCCACACAGAAAGGCACCCGCCCGGCCGGGGATTCGAACCAGAAACCTTCTAGCTATGAGGCAACAGCGCTACCCACTGCATAATATGTGACCTTTAACAACAGGATGCAACTTTATTAGAAGTAGAAACAGTGAAACTCACGTGATGAGGATGGACTGATTTTCTCTGTCTGAAAAGGAAAGAAAGAATCATTGAAGGATACCTCTGCTGTTTTCTACATTTCATCTGTCTGTGAATACATTACTGAGAGAAAAATTACCAGTTAGCATGTACTGGTAGGCATTGTCAGAGATGGAGAAGATGTGAGGAGGAGCTTCACTCCTCTTCTTTCCTCTGTAGGCAACAACCACTTCTTGGTTGTAGACCGGCAGCCACTTGTAGGGGTTGACAGTCACACAGAAGAGCCCGGAGTAGGTCTGCCACATTAAGAAAAGGGATGATTGGACTTCAGCTTCAGATGCTGAGATGTGTTAATAACAAAGAAAGGTAGAGATAACAGAAATGTCTCACATAGATCATCCATGCTGCGTAACGCTCTTTGAGGTTAAACAGCACAGCAGGCTCGTGGAGGAAGGTGAACATCGCCATGTCTTCAATTTTATCAAACTTGGGCGGATTCTGAGGGTGGACGTCACACTCCTTCACTGTCACAGTCTGAAATGGAAATAGCCAGTATTAAAACATTGAGGAGAATCAGCATCTCTCTTTAATTCTCTGCAGGTCTCAAGGACAGAAGGACCTGACATCTCTTACATCCAGGGCAGCTCACTGACCTTTCCTCTCTCAGTCTGAGCGGTGACTTTGTCCCCCTCACGGCTGGTGACTGATGCCTTCACATACTCCTCGTCAGTGTCAGGCACAAAGCACTCCTTCTTCATGTCGAAGGGTCGGGTCTGGGCCTCCAGACGCTCCCGGTCTGACTTCCTCAGGTACGAGGCGGCCAGCCCGAACTCTCTCATGGCAGCGTCACCCATGTTTCACCTTGTCTACAGAAAATAAAGATTTCAACTTTGTCCTACGCCTGTCAAGACTGAGTTTGTTCTCTTGATGGTTCTCCTTTGTTTTACATCAGGACGTCCTTTATTTTTGCCATATTGATTTCATCTTCAGACGCTCTTACCTTACTGATCCCGTCCAATGAGATTGAGGTGTAATGGTCCTGAGGAAAGAAGTAATGGAGACTAATCAGTCTACACCAACACAGGCAGTAATTTAGTATCCCAGTTGATGTCCATTGTCCCAGCACCTTACCTTGAGATTGAATGGTGACCTAGTGGGAGTTTCACCATGAGGTCTCTTTATAAACAAAGCCTCTCTTCCAAATATGGAGGAGGGTTTCAGGGCCCAGGAATGTTATTGTGTCTGACTTAGGTTAGGGTGCATAAAGGGAGGGGGTTAATGAGTGGCACAGAGCAATATAGAAATCAGCGGGGTCGGAGTCTTATCAGTGATGGAGTCTTCATGGTGAGGCCATATTAGGAGCTCCACGCAGAGCAACGATTAATCATAGGTATCCTCAAGCAGTCAGGGGACAACAACTCAGGCTTTAAATAGATGCAGGGAGGAATTCCTTCCTCATCATCCCTTGCATTCGCTCTTATTCTGCCACAGGAACAACATGCATGTGAAACAGAAGCAGACCATGACAATGGAGACTATTTTTGGAATTATAATTAGTGTAATTTAATGTAGAAAAACAGCCGTGAGATATTAGAGGCACATGCAAATGTTGCCAAAATAAACAGATATACCAGTCGAAAGTTTGGACACACCTTCTCATGCAATGGTTTTTATTTATTTTTATTATTTTCAACATTTTATATTTTTTTAAATTTTATTTAACCTGTTGTTTTACCAGGAATATTCCCACTGAGATACAAAGTCTCTTTTACAAGGGAGTCCTGGCTAAGACAGCACAATAAAAAGTTTCACAGATAGAACAGGACAAAACATATACTGACAAGTAACTATTTCATCGATTAATAAATTAGCAGTTTTAAGCTCTAAAACATGAGCACAAGCTGATCAGATGATCCTTTATCCTCGTTTTAAAATCCTCCAATCAAATTAAACAATCCAGTTTCAGGTGACCCTGACGCTCAAACAAAGAAGAGGGAGCAAAGACATTAAAAGCACTTTTACCAAAGACAGAGCGAGTCTGAGGAATGACAAAAATAAATTGTCCATAGGACTGAAGATTACAGCCACTGATGACTTTAGGAGTCAATAAAGAGCATAAATAAGACAGCAGCTCCTGTAGTACGGCCTTATAAAAAAAGACATACCAACGCTCCATTCTTCTGTTGTATAAGGAAGACAAGCCTACCTTTTCATACAAGATACAGTGATGTGATTAATTAATCACATTTAATTAAAGATTAACACTGAAGACATCAAAACTATGAAATAATCTGGTTTTGCCATAATCTGGATTACAACAGTAGTCAAATAGGGCTATCCATTGTGTGCTAACCCTACCTCTGAACAACACAACTGATGGTCTCAAACACATTAAGAAGGCAAGTCATTCTACAAATGAACTCTTGACAAGGCTCATGTTCATTAGAAACCATTCCAGGAGACCACTTCATGAAGCAGACTGAGAGAATACCAAGAGTGTGCAAAGCTGTCATGAAGGGAAAAAAAGGGGGCTACTTTACAGAATCTAAAATATAAAACATATTCTGCTTTGTTTAGATTTTTAGATTAGATTAGAGAACTTTATTGATCCCCTGTGGAGGGAATTTCATATGCCACATGGGTCTGTTCACAGAATCAACAAACAATAAACAATACAGTCACAAAACACAACAAATAAACAAATAACACAGTCACAACATTTGAAGCATAATTAACAGCTATGGGTCAGATCCATGGCTACAAGTGTTCATTAAAAAATGTGACTGCTGCAGGAACAAAGGACCTTCTAAGACGTTCTGTGGAGCACTGCAGCATCACCAGATGCTCACTGAGTAATTCCATATATGTTCTTTCATAGTTTTAATGCCTTCAGTATTAATCTAGAATGTTTCCAATAATTAAAATAAATACAAACCCTAGAATTAGAAGGTGCTTCCAAACTTTTGACTGGTAGTGTATGAATGTTTATTTTGGCAACATTTGCATGTGTCATGAATATCTCACAGCTGCTTTTCTACATGCAATTTGATTAATTGAATGAGAAGGTGGTTCTAAACTTTTGACTGGTAGTGTATACAGCATTGTAATTTTCTCTTCTATCTGCATTTATTTTTTTAAGTTATATTTCTGGACTTTTTTCACCTTTCATTGACAGGATAGCTAAAGAGAGACAGGAAATGTGGGGAGTAGAGAGTGGGGGAAGACATGCAGCAGATGGACGCTCAGCAGGGAGTCGAACCGGCGACCTCTGCGATGAGGACTATAGCCTTTGATACGTGGGGCGCTTAGACCGCTTGGCCACCATCGCCCCTTCTATCTACATTTAAAACACAAAAAACAATCTCATGTATTTGTTTGGTTAAAAGTGATCACAATACAATGAAAATCAAACCTCCCTGCAGTTTAATGCCACTATAAGTAGCTTATAAGTAGATGCCATCAATGCTTCTTTAAACAGCACTAAAACCAATAAACAAAAGGCTTAATTAACATTCACTGCATGATCTGAAACAATGAGCGGCATTGTATGAACGCTGACTTCTTTCATTGTGGTCTAAACATGAGGGTGGATATCTGGGGAGAGAAGTATTTGATGTGTGGGTCTCAGTTACACAGAGAGAGAGCTTAAGCAGAGAGATGTATCAGTAACACATTATGTTCAGTTATCATAGAATGGACTTGGCCAGAAACATAAACAGCCTTCAGATACCGAGCGGGTGGATCTAAATAAAGAACATCAGTCCGTGAGATTAACCAGGCGACAAGTGCGAGTCTGCACAGACAGAGGCCTGCCACAGGTGACATGCCTGAGATTCACAGAAAGGCAGTAATGATGGCACACAATAGAGAAAAATGCAAGTATGACATGCCGCAATGTGACGCCAAGGTCACTGTGGAAGCCTTCTCCCATTATCAGACAGCAGCTAGCAAAGGCTGGCCCCCCTCATACAGTGCTGTTGACGTGGCATTGTGTCTCTGAGGACAAAGATAACTGTGTGAAATTCCTGCTGAGAAGCCGGCTCTGATTGAGGAGAACAGCCACAGAGGCTTTCAGGATCCTGCCTCAGACTGCATGCAGGATCAGTCGTGTGGCAGATGCTAGCCTCACACTAGGCTTTGTGCCGCATAAATATTACAAGACTGACAAGTTCAGCCCGCAACACATTACATTTAAGTGCACAACTTAAAATTCCAGACCTATGTGGGGTCCGTTTCTTCGCTGAGCTGCTTCGGTTTTAAAGCAGATTTCCCTCCATGATTCTGAAACTTCCTTACATAGAAAAAGCTCTCCCAATTGAGTTAACTCATCCCTATCCCAATCATATGAAGCTGTTACTCATGAATAATAACCTATACCTCTTGCAATATAACCATGCATATGAGCCTGTCACTAGCACCAGTTATCACAGCTCCTTCAAAGGTTAAGCAATAAAAGGAGGGTCAACAACCGCTGACAAGTGCTGAGATTATTTCCATTCTGATAAGTTGGCCTCTCTTACTGACAGCTGGCGTCAAGGTGCCAAGTGGAAGTGAGAGATTCCATACCCATGCTAAAGACCCAGAGAAGATAACACCGACCTCACGGGTCAAAAGCTCTACTCACTGAAGAAAACTCATTCACATCCGTCTTGTTTTGCACAACAAATGAGTCGTTGCTTTGAATATAGGAAGTCCAAACAAACAGGTCAGGCCTGTGATATATATGCAGTTCATCAAGCGTCCGCTTGAGGCTGGCTGCAGAAACACCAGAAACCACATACACACCAATTCAAAGAAGACGATCTTTACAGCAGAAATAAACATGTTTACAGCCTGGTTCAAAAAACAGTTTAGGTCTGAAGAGCTCATTTCTCTATCGGTGCACACTGTACGGGGGTTGACTTTTATTATAATGCAACAGTTCAGAAGATATTAAGATTCCAAGTTTTGCCCAAATAAGGACATGACTAACTTGACTGACAGACGGGAACACTGTAGCTGTTGGCTAGGAGGCTCCAAGCCCGCCTCTTTACATCACACTAGCTCGACAGCAGTTAGATTGAGTTCAGCATTTCCAATATGGCTCCTATGGGTCTTAACCATATACTGTAAAAAAAAAAAAAAATGGACATCCGATTGCTCG
The DNA here is from genome assembly GCF_009762535.1 of Notolabrus celidotus. Taxonomy (NCBI): domain Eukaryota; kingdom Metazoa; phylum Chordata; class Actinopteri; order Labriformes; family Labridae; genus Notolabrus; species Notolabrus celidotus. The sequence goes on from NC_048286.1 coordinate 31,708,309, forward strand.
ACTAGAAGTGAGGCTTCCTCATAATCTCCTCCCCCTGGTGGCTGGTTGCAGTATAGGTCAAAAACTCTGTCTCCCCCATTCATTTGAATGGGGCTGCGGTCAAACTTTAAAAAAGAAATACACGTGGTAAGAATGTTTCTCACCTCCGTATGCTGTGGTGATATGTAGTTATTATTTCACTGTTTTGTGTTCAAGGCCTTTTTTTTCTGGTAAGTTTCTTTTTCATTAGTTATAAGAGGTTAAAAAACGGGGTTCTACATCCGGGTTTACTTTGATTGACAGCTGCCATAGAGAGAAATGCCATAGGACCCGTAGGGACAGTACACGATAGAGCGGAGCTTGTTACCCTTGAAACACACAGACACTGGCTGCAGAAAATTTACAAGATGGCAGCGTTCTGGAACGGGACATTTTGGCTTCAAAACCATACAATGGGAAAAGGCGGAGCGACGCTGTCCATTATATATACAGTCTATGGTCTTAACATATTTAGATATCATGTACCTTGAACTCTCAACAGCCAGAGTTCACAGGGCGAAAGAGGACAGACTTCTGCAAAACTCAAAAGACTTCTACATTGATTATGTTTATATATAGTGGCCTTGAATGGGGGGTGAGGTTTTGGGTTTAATTTCTTTATTACTGTTATTTATTAATATTGCTTTATTATTATTATGATGTTTTATTGTGTTTTTTTCTCTCCTTCCTTATTTGTTTAAGGTTGTCTTTTACCTAAGTAAAAATTTGATCACAAAATAAAAAATAAACAGAAACAGAGGTTTTGACAGATCCTGAGTACACCTGTCCCCGTCATCAGTCATCAGTGCTTTGGATCAAATAGAACCTTGAGGGATAAAATCTCTCCCCTTGGATTTTCTACATCCCTTGAGGAGATGAGACCTTTCCCCTTGAGAGACCCGATACAGCAGCTTTGGTATATATGATCAGGCTATTACCTTAACGATTGATGCTAACTGTTATTGTTTCACATAATAACTCATGTAAAGTGTCAAGCACTCTTAACTCCTGAGCTAAGACAATGAGCATCACATACACAGTCATAAAGGTGGTCTAAGTATAGAGCAGTCTGATTCCTTCGGGGTCAGATGTCCTGTTAATCATTTTGATAATCCCCCACACGTACTCGACTGTATGTTAGGACCCTGTTTAGCCAGAGGTGTGAATGTGTTTTCATTAGATGATAGATACCTGCTCGTTCATTCAGGGAGTCAGGGTCTGACATGTAATAAGAGAAGAGACAGGACTCCCTGGATTTCACACTGAGGGTGTCAGAGGCCTCCCTCTCCTTCCTACTGCTGCCACAAACCATTACTTAGTCTCAACTATAGCAGCACCAATGATTGAGACCTGACATCAACACCAAGCTGCAGACAGACAGGTTAGGAACGCTTAGTTCAGCGTGTCGAAGAAATATACATATGTACTTTATGATACTCCTCAATGTCCAGGATTTAAAAAATAGCTCCCACTCATTTTTAAATCTGATCATTCCAACAATTATTTTCCAAATCTAGGAACCAGAATTACTAAAATCTTAACAAACATAAACTCTGATGTTCTGATTGATTCTTTGAAATCATCCCTACCCCTTAGAGGAAAAGGCAGACTGAAACAGAGGATTAACTAACAGCTGTGAGTGATTATGCCTGGTATTATGACAGGCCTGGGTATGAGCTGTGGTTCATTGTTGACCCTGAGTTCCAGGCACTCTGGATTTCTTGAACACTATTTTTAGAACAAGAGATTTGTTTTTATCTCTGCCTGTTTTAGTAATGGCCCCACCCTGGCTTTCTCAGTCTCTATGCACTCTACCACCACCACCACCACCACCACCACCCATCACTGGTCCTTACTCTCTCTTGCTCTGCGCTTCCTGCTTTCTCAAACCCATGGTTACATCATACTTTATCTGGAGATCTGGAGATATGCAGATTCAACTCCCTCATCTCTCTCTCTCTCTTCATGACCTAAAAAGCAAACAAGTCCATAAACAAGAAGAGTGGCTGTTTCTGTGAGGTCATTTTTTATGTCTGAAGCCACTTTCAGGGTCGGGTGTTGGACCAAATGATGAACTGAGCACTGTTGATAGAGCCTTCTTTCACGCATGCCACAGCAAAGATTCTCAACGAGAGATACTTTCGACCATTTCAAGAGAGCAGGGTGAGATTTTTTGTCAAGAAACATTTAAAACACACATACAGAACAATATTAGAAAAGACCACTTTGTCCACAGGAGGGAACCAACATCAACCCAAACCAGAAGTTCCTCTCAGGCAGTGGTGTACTCAGTAGGGGGGTGGATTATGTCAGAAAGTCTTTTGTAGCTGCAACATGCACAATAACAATAAAGTTGAATCTAATCTAATCTAATCTAATCTAATCTAATCTAATCTAATCTAATCTAATCTAATCTAATCTAATCTAATCTAAAGTAACTGGGTTGAAGAGCCCTCTTAGATTCCACTGTAGTAGATAAAACATCACACATTTCCTCCTCTGATGCCCTTTCAGTGCGGAAACACATGAAAAAGTGTCCTCTTGATGCACTTCTATTGAACATGATGTGAAAAAATAATCTTACAATCAATGGATTGTTAATAAAAAGTGACCTGTGAGTTCCTTTTTGTTGGAATTGAATTCACAAAAGTGCCCTTTGGCTGCTTTTCCAGTGAATTACATTTTTAAAAAGTGCCCTCTGCAAGGGCCCTTTGGATGCCCTTGAGCTAAATGATGTAATATAATCTATATTACAATCTATATCAAGAATTTTGTGTTTTATTTTTTCATAATTTAATTTCCACAACCAATGGTCACAAAACGAATCCCCATGATTTAATTAGATGTCCTCCTAATGTAGAAGTTCCAGACTCCAGCTGATACTGACATGCTGGACTCCAGCGGCAACAGATACTACAACTACTCATCGCCGCTCCCTCTCTCTCTTACACTCCTCTATCCCTCTTTCCAGCCCCAACACGGTCGAGGCAGATGTGTGTCTAACATGAGTCTGGTCCTGCTGGAGGTTTCTGCCTGTTAAAGGAAGTTTTTCCTCGCAGCTGTAACTTGCTAAATAGTGCAAGGTTCAATGCTCATGGTGGATTAAGGTGGGGTATAAGACTGAGTCTTACCCTGTCTTGGTGTTGGGTCTCTGTTCATAATTTGACATAGAGTGGTCTAGACCTCCTCTGTTTGTAAAAGCAATCTTGTTGTGATTTGGTGCTATACAAATAAAGATTTGTTGATTGATTGATTAAGTGATAGATACTCACATTTTTGGGGGGAGTCTTGTTACTGCATCAATATATTTAAATTCTCCCAAACATGTGGGTACCAGGGGTTTGAAAGGACATTTTGGGGGGTTTTCCTACCCCTCAAACAGCCTGAGTCTGCCACTGCTCACAGGAGCTTTAAATTAAATGTTTCAGTGCAATATCCCATAAATGCTGAATAAACAGAACAACACGGTGATGAGCAGCTCAATGAGGTTTATTAAGGACTACAGGATGTGAATAGGGATAGTTTAGGGGATCTACTGTACACAGCACGCAAAAAGGGTTCCTCCAAAGGATCCACAGGCTCACTCCTCCTCAAACCCTTTCTGTTGCAGGAAAGTTGGAAGGAAAGAGAAAGAGAAACAGCTGTTAGGTCCTCAGATTAGTATTGCTTTAGTACCACATAGCATGTCATCTCTCTACCCAGCAATGCAAACAAAATCACTGCTATTGACTATACAAAAATCTGTGCTAACACTTGAAAAGCAGAGCAGTGTACAAGTTAAATGCAGCCAACAGAGGGCAGCATGTGTCAGGGTCAAAATGCTGCCTGCATGCTTCAAACCTTGGGGCCAGCATCCCGGCTCTTGGCACGCAGCTTGTTGACTTGAGTCTCAGCGATGTCAGCTCTCTCCTCAGCTTCATCCAGCTCGTGCTGCAGCTTGCGGAACTTGCCGAGATGAACGTTGGCTTGTTCCTCCTGTTCAGGTTCATAAAACAAGACCAGTTACATAGATTTAGGGGAAGGAAGAGCATGAGTTGACCTCATGTCACACTTTTTCTCACTTACAGCTTCCTCAGTAGATCTCTTGTAAGATTTCACTTTGAGCTGCAGCTTATCTACCAGATCTTGAAGCCTGGCGATGTTCTTGCGATCCTCCTCAGTCTGTGTTGATGAGACCAAAGGTTGCAAAGTTAGATTTCTAAGAAGAACAATGAGCACACACATGCAGATTCTGGCCACATTTAACAAACCTGATAGGTGAGCTCCTTGATGCGGCGCTCGTATTTGCGGACGCCCTTCACAGCTTCAGCGTTTTTCTTCTGCTCCATTTCAACCTCGTTTTCCAGCTCCCTCACCTGGTCAGGGACATGTTTTCAGTTTTCTTTTCATATATATGTAAAACAAAAGTAACAGCACTACTGGCCAACAATAACACATACTACACTTATGTCATACTCACCCTGGCCTCCAGCTTCTGCACCTGCTTCTTCCCTCCCTTCAGAGCGATCTGCTCAGCTTCATCCAGACGGTGCTGCAGGTCTTTGATGGTCTGCTCCATGTTCTTCTTCATGCGCTCCAGGTGAGCACTGGTGTCCTGTTCCTTCTTCAGCTCCTCTGCCATCATGGCGGCATCAGTGATGGCCTTCTTGGCCTTCTCCTCAGCGTTCCTGCACTCCTGCACCGCGTCTTCCACTTCGGTTTGAAGCTGGGCTGTGTCTGCCTCCAGCTTCTTCTTGTGATTTATCAGGCTGGTGTTCTTTGACATACAATTAAAGCGATTGTTATGAAAGGTGCATACCAGCATTGTTTAAGAAATTCAGTTCTACCAATCTTCCATACCTGAGAGTGCAGGAGCTGCACCCTCTCGCTGACATCCAGCAGCTCTTGCTCGGCAAGTTTGCGGCCTCTCTCACTTTGCTCCAGAGCAGACCTGAGCTCCTCCACTTCAGCTTGAAGCAGGTTGTTGCGTCTCTCAACGATCGCAATGTTCTCTTTAAGATCTTCATTGGTTCGCAGAGACTCATCGAGCTGCAGTTGAGCATCCTGGACAACACATTTCAATGCATCAAGTTACAAGATACCAGGTAACGATTAGAACAATGACACAAAGAAAAGATGAGTCTTCCTTACCTTGAGATGTGCATGAACAGATTTCAGTTGTTTCTGAGCCTCAGCAGCTTGTCTGTTAGCCTGGCTGAGCTGGATCTCCATCTCGTTGAGGTCTCCCTCCATCTTCTTCTTCAAACGGAGCGCCTCATTCCTGCTGCGGGTCTCAGCCTCAAGAGAGCTCTGCAGGGTGTCAATGGTCCTCTGGGAGTTCCTCTTGCACTGCTCCATCTCCTCGTCTTTCTCAGCTATTTTACGCTCCATTTCTGCCTTTATCTGGGCGAACTCCAGCTGGGCTCTCAGAATCTTTCCCTCTTCATGCTCCAGGGAGGCCTTATCAAACATAAACAAGTGTCAAACTCCTTATATTTTCATTGTCAGTGTAATGAAACTGAAAATATAATGGAAACATTTGGTAAACTGCAGAACGTGAGTTCTCAGTTTACCTCGGCTTCTTCCAGAGCAGACTGGATGTCAGTTTTTTCCTGCTCCAGCTGCTTCCGGACCTTCTCCAACTCATGGATGGTTTTTCCTCCCTCACCGAGTTGCTCAGTGAGATCAGAAATCTCCTCTGTTTATGAAAGTAGTTGGACTGATTGGTTGGATTGGTTGCTCTGGCACATGTATGATATTATGTAACGATAAGACACATTCAAGGATAGACTACCTTGAAGATTCTTATTCTCTCTCTTCATGGTCTCCAGATGATCCAGAGACTCCTCATAGGAGTTCTTCAGTTTGAAGAGCTCAGTGCTGAGAGCTCTGGCCTCCTTCTGGGAGCTCTCCAGCTCACACTGACACTCCTCATACTTCTGCTTCCACTCGGACAGGACCTAAACATCAAATCAGAACAATAAGCTTGCTGCAGCCACTATATTCTTCTTTCCTGCTCAAAGGGAATGATTGATCTTGATTTGGTTAACTCTGATAAGATTTAGATTTGTAGAAAACACTGATATACCTTATCAAAGTTTCTTTGCTTCTTATCCAGGGCAGCAGCAGCAGCATTCGACCTCTCCACATCCACCATGAGATCTTCAATCTCATTCTGCAATCTGTGTTTGGTCTTCTCCAGAGAGGAACATTTAGCATTCACTGCTTCTACAGCCTCCTCTGCGTCCTGCAGACGCTGAGCCAGCTTCTTCCTGAAAGTGAAAAACAAGTATCACCCCCTGGTGCTAAAGTATGTCTTTATTTGGGAGCATGCTTTTCTTCTTGCACAGGACACTTGGTTTCCTGGAATGCTCTTTATGAGTATACCTGCAGAGGGATCCACCTCCATGTCAAGAAGGCAGCTGCCAAAATAATGAGGCTGCTGGGATACTGTCATCCATTACATGCAAAAAGCTGAGCACCATGGATCATTATTATTGTAGGGCCATCCTGAAATACAGGAAACTAGTGGCGCTCCTACAGTTAATGCACATTATGTTATTAATTCATAGTGTTTGTCTGTCTTTCACCTATTGCAAACTATTTCCTTGCACCGCAGGCCACATCATGTGGGTGAAAGGTGATTAAAGAGACAGCCTCACTGAAAATGGAAAGGCTCACCTGACAAAGACGGATCACATGTTGATTATTTTCTAACTTTATGTGGCGTAGAGAAAGAGTGATGTTATATTTTGTTTCAGTTAAATTTTCAGCCTCTCCATTTTCGACCTGTGCACCCAAGTTTTCCTGATACCTTTTCATCACGTGTTCACATTTCCAAATCATCTCCTTATTTCACACCTTCCCCTCATTATTCTAACCAGCTCAGCATCTTCATGCCCTGGCCAGTTTGTCATCTTGCCAGTGGGATGTGTGCTTAAATCCCAGTCTTCTGTACTTTCTGTCATTGTCCTTAACTTGATTTCCTGCCTTATATCTGCTTCCTGCATTTTGCACTTCCTGCCTGTTTTCCTTCTACTTATTCTCATGTCTGAATCCTGATAATCTTACAACATAATACCATCCATCCATCCATCCATCCATCCATCCATCCATCCATCCATCCATCCATCCATCCATCTTCTTCCATTTATCCAGGTCCGGGTTGCGGGGGCAGCAGCCTCAGCAGGGAAGCCCAGACACTCCTCTCCCCGGCCACTTCCACCAGCTCTTATGGGAGAAGGCGTTCCCAGGCCAGCTAAGAGATATAGTCTCGCCAGCGTGTCCTGGGCCTTCCTTGTGGCCTCCTCCCAGACGGACATGCCCGAAACACCTTCCCCAGGAAGACGTCCGGGAGGCATCCTGACCAGATGCCCGAACCACCTCATCTGGCTCCTCTCGATCCGGAGGAGCAGCGGCTCTACTTTGAGCCTCTCCCAGATGTCTGAGCTCCTGACCCTCTCTCTAAGGCCGAGCCCTGACACCCTGTGGAGAAAGCTCATTTCGGCCGCTTGTATTCACTATCTCGTTCTGGCTCAGCTCTCTCTTCACCACGACAGACTGGTACAGCGCCCGCATCACTGCAGACGCCGCACCGTGAACAAGACCCCGAGATACTTAAACTCCTCCGCCTGGGGCAAAGACTCCCTCCCGACCCGGAGAGGGCAAGCCACCCTTTTCCAACTGAGCACCATGGCCTCAGACTTGGAGGTGCTGATCCCCATCCCAAACCGCTTCACACTCAGCTGCAAACCGTCCCAGTGCGAGCTGGAGGTCACCGTTCGATGAAGCCAATAGGACCACATCATCTGCAAAGAGCAGAGATGGAATCCCAAGGCCACCGAACCAGACACCCTCCGCCACTTGGCTGCGCCTAGAAATTCTGTCCATAAAAGTTATGAACAGAACCGGTGACAAAGGGCAGCCCTGGTGGAGTCCAACCCCAACTGGGAACGAATTCGACTTACCAAACTCTGGCTCAGACAATACAGAGACTGAATAAGATAATGCCTCTTATTGAAAATAATAACACTGGATACTGAGAAGCAAAACCTAAAAGCTTTTGACCTGCTAATGCCAGACTTTCATTGGCAGCACATTTTACTTGACTCGTCATGGTGTGTTGTTTCTTCTGTAGCTTAGAGAAAAGGTCAGAGGTCAGCTGAGTGATATACAGTCTGCTCAAACTGCCGCTCTAAGGTACTTCTTTCGTCTACTTCCTTACTTGAAGACGAGTGTTAAAAACCTCCAAGCTGAGTTTTAAATGGTTCAGGTATTCAAGAAGCTAGAGGGGACCCAAACACTTTGTTTTGATATATGATGCTTTGCACACAACTTCATATTTAACACAAGGAGTTAAAAACTGCAAAGTCATCATGACCCATATTCCTCTTTTTGACCAACGCGAACCGGGTTGTATTTCTCAGCTGGTGCTCGCACTGGTTCAGAGCCAGAGCTTTTCCCAGCAGCGCTAGCTTGAACTTTCCCTCACAACAACAACAATGGCGGACAACAGCAGCATGTCTCCTCGGCCGACCACTGCTTAGCCTTGGAATCCATTAGTCTCTTTTATCTTTTCGCTGCAGGACAGTGGTGGAAACACGTTTGGTTTGCATTTTTGATCACGGCAACCCGACCCCTCGCCCCTGACGTAAGCGGTTCGCTGTTCTAGACCAGCAAAGAGTTGGAGCCGTTCTGGAACTGGTTTTCCCAGCCCAGAGCCGGTTCACTCACAGTCAAAACACGAAAAACCAGTTCTCAATTGAGCGCCGGCTCCAAACCGGCCCTGAAACTACCTCAGTTGAAAGGGGTAAAAGAGAGACAAGTATGCTTTATGGGAACACACTCCCCTGTAAGTTTGAAGTCTATATCCTACATTATGTTTCAGGTTGATGTTCTTCTATGTCCTGGACTTACTTGGCTTCCTCTAGTTCCTCAGTCCTCTGGATGGCGTCAGTTTCGTACTTGGTTCTCCACTGAGCCACCTCAGAGTTGGCCTTGGACATGCTGCGCTGGAGTTCAGCCTTGGCCTCCTGCTCCTCCTCGTACTGCTCCCTGAGCATGTCGCAGTCGTGACGAGCGGACTGCACTGCATGAGCCAGAGCATTCTTGGCCTGGATTCAAATGAAGAATATGTTTCTCAAGGATTTATAACTACTTTTAGGACACAGAGACAACTTTGCTTTTTGCTATTTCATACCTTCACTTCCTCCTCCAGTTGTCTCTTGAGATCTTCAAGTTGTTGGGTGTAGGAGTTCTTTGCTCTAGTCAGCTGAGAAATCAGTGAGCCTTTCTCCTCCAGCTGTCTCGAGTACTCATCTAGTGATGCAAATGATGCAGTTGATCCGTCCTGTACTTAACATGTGTATTTGAATAAGTAAATGTGTACATCACTTACCATTCTCAGCCTGCAGCTTGGCTTTTTGGGTGGTGAAGTCATTGAGGGATCTTTGATACTCATCACACTTGCCCCTGTAGTCGTTCATTTGATCCTCCAAGGTCCTGCAGGTCTTCTCCAAGTTAGTCTTCAAAGGTAATGAATCATAGTTATTAACCACTGTCCTAACAGTATGGGGGAGTATGCAAAGCCACGGTTGTTCTACGTCATGTACAGTTATTTTTTTCTTTCAGCTTGGATGGACAGATCGGCTTGACCAGCCACAGAAAAATGTGGAGTTGCAGGTATTCGTGTTAATAAGATAGATATTTAACTCATCAGACGAATGATTGTGTAAGAGCCATATTCATGTTTTTGGGTCAAGCTGTAAACCCTTTTTATTACTGTGCCACTGGGTGTCGCTGTCCTATTGCTTAGGGCACAGGTACATCATAGACTGTATATGAAATGGACGGCGTTGCTCCGCCTTTTCCCATTGAACGGTTTTGAAATCAAAAAATGAAATTCCAATGCGCAGCCATTGTGCAGCCAGAGTCTGCGTAGTAGAGAATTTCTGTGGTTGCCTCTGTGTTCTTCTGTGGTTTCTGTGTAATGCCCTGTTTTTTAACCTCTAATAACTAACCAAAAATAAACTTTTCAGAAAAAAAGAGGCCTTGGACACAAAACAGTCAAATAATAACTACATATCACCACAGCATACGGATGGGAGAAACATTCGTACCACGTGTATTTATTTTTTAAACTTTGACCGCAGCCCCATTCAAATGAATGGGGGAGACAGAGTTTTTGACCTATACTGCAGCCAGCCACCAGGGGGCAGACACTTTACTGGAAGCTTCACTTCCAGCCGAGCGAGATGCACCCCTGAGGTATACAGGTACGTCACTTGTCGAGACGGCCTGCTACATACTACTTATTAATGTAGTAGGCAGTAGGTATTGCCTACTGCATACTGCGTTTGAATTCAGTATGTAGTATGACTGTTCTGTTGGATCTGTGTTGCAGGATGCTGAGCCAGACGCCACTGGATTTCCGGTTTCGGAAAGCAGAAGTAAACAACATCCACACCGATAGAGAAACTGCTTCTTTAGCATCACTTATGATTCAAATAGTTAAGAAGTGGTTTATATGGAATTTAATAACCTTCACAGCACCTAGAAACGGATTTCCCCCCCGTCAAAAAAGAAGGAAAAAGAAAAAGCAGAACGAGCGCTGTGCATTGTGGGAAACAGTACGTGAGGCAGACTGGTCCGATGCATGCTGTGAAATTTTCCCGAATCAGTAGACATCCAGGGAGTTTTGGCAAACTGCAGATTTTGCTCTTGTTCACATACTACTTACTACATACTGAATTCTGGCCAAATCAGTACGTACTGCTAGTATAGTAGGCGGTTTCAGAAACAGCCATCATATGTGTTTTGACCCCGGAAGGGTATGTGGTTTTTGACCGCTGTGGCGACAGGTGGTATGCAGAAACCGCGGCTGTATCATTTTTCTTTGTTTGTTTCTTTGTTAAATGAATGAACTGATGGACGCTGTATTCACTTTGCATGATGCTGCAATAAACTGCCTGTATTGTGCTGCAAACTAAAAACACCTGCAGAAATGATATTGAAACATACAGCAGAGTATCGTATTGACCTACATATGACAGTACAGCGCGTCAGCCAAGTCACTCCTGGGAGTAAAAAACACATCAGCAGCTTTAGTACTGGACTAAGCTTCTAGTGATTGGTTGTCATAACTGGTTGTAAAATCATAAGTATGTTCATGTTTCTGTCCACATACCTTGAACTTAACAACATGTTCCATACTGGACACCACATCATCCAGCTCCAGTCTGAGCTCACTCTTCTCCTTCTCCAGTTTCTGCTTGACTCTCTGCAGGTTGTCAATCTGCTCTCCCAGGTCAGCAACACTGTCAGCCTGTTTCTTCCTGAGCGTGGCAGTGGTGGCTTCGTGCTGCAGAGTGGCCTCTTCGAGGTCTCTGCGGAGCTTCAGGAACTCTGCCTCCCTCTTCTTGTTCATCTCAATCTGAGCAGTCGTTGCTCCTCCAGCCTCCTCCAGTCTCTCACTGATCTCCTCCAGCTCTCTGGCCAGGTCCGCTCTCTGCTTCTCCACCTTAGCTCGGGCAGCTCGCTCTGCCTCGAGCTCTTCCTCCAGCTCCTCTACACGAGCCTGGTGTCAGAACAACATGTTAAAATGCAGCAACACTACTACTGTATTTTTATTAATGCACGTCTTTACCTGCAGCTCTTTCAGCTTCTTTTGAAGTTGAATGATTATGGATTGTTCATCTTCGATTCTCCCGTTCAGCTGGCTGATCTCAAAGTCTTTCCTGAAGTGAGTTGTTTAAAGTCGTGTTAGCTTATTGAGGTGTCAAAACCACATTAACATACTGCAATGGATACACAATGTTTACGTACTTCTTCAGGCGCTCCTCCAGCTGTTGCTTGTCATTCTCTAAATCCATGACTGTCTCCAGGCTCAACTTCAAGTCTCCCTCCAGCTTTCTCTTGGCTCTCTCAAGGTCCATTCGAACTTTCTTCTCTTGCTCAAGGGACCCTTCAAGCTTTTACCAATCAAAGTTGAAAAGTTAAATGGTTCAGTTCTTGGTTCTTAGATATAAAAGCTGTACAATCTTGATATAAACTCTTACATCATCCACTTGCTGCTCCAGCTTTGCCTTGGCCTTGGTCAGAGAGTTGACTTTGTCTTCTTCACTCTGCAGGTCATCCAGTGTTTGCTGATGAGCTTCCTGTAAGGCTTTCTTCTCCTTGGTCAGCTTAGCTATGATTTCATCCAGAGCAGCCATCTCCTCCACAAGGTTTTTAACCTGTGGAATGAGTCAGTATCTTTTAGAAAAGATTTTAAGATTCTTTTATTGGTTTTTAAATCTCTTAATGGTCTTGCTCCTTCTTATTTATCAGATTTGCTTTTATCATATGAGCCGGTAAGAGCCCTCAGGTCTTCAGGTAGTGGACTATTAATGGTACCAAAAGTAAGAACTAAGACTCACGGTGAGGCAGCTTTTTATTATCAAGGCCCACACATGTGGAACACCCTACCTGAAGATCTGAGGGCTGCACAGAGCATCAACATTTTTAAAAGCAAACCTATTCTTAATAGTTTTATTTATTTATTTATTTATTTATTTATTATCTATTTCAAATTTTAGTCACTTTTATTCTACTTTATTTATTTATGTTTTTATTTATTTTTTTAAGTATAGCACTTATGTTATTTTAATGGGTTAATATTTTAGTGTTTTATTATCTTAGAAATTAATTTTATTTTGGTGATATTTTTTAATATGTTTTTTTAAGTTATATTTTTGGGCATTTTTGCCTTTATTTTATTTATTTATTTATTTAATTATATTTTTGGGGCTTTTACACTTTTATTGATAGAGGGAGAGGACAGTGGATAGTGTAGGAAACTCAAGATATCATGAGAGCGTTTCCTCAGTTCGTCCAGCAACTTCTTTTTTACTTTATTTCTTTTATTTTATTGTTTTTATTACTATTGTTGCATATATTGTGTTCCTAACCTTAGGATTGTGGGGTGGGTTTTGGGTTGGGGCTTGGGATGGGATCTTTTTCTTAATTTATTCTATGTTAAGTTGTTTTTATGTACAGCACTTTGTGTTACAATGTCATTGTATGAAAAGAGCTTTATAAATAAAGTCTGATTAATTGATTGAGTATCAACCACATGCTACTTGCTGATAGCTTTTCTTTGAAACAGAAACAGGAGAGTCGTACCTTGTTCTCAGTGGCATGCTTCTCTTTCTCCACTTTAGCCAGAGTTAGCTCTAAGTCGTCGATGTCCTTCTTCAACTCTGAACACTCATCCTCCAGTTTCCTCTTCTTCGCCGTCAGTTCAGCGTTCATCTCCTCTTCATCCTCCAGTCTTTCCGCCAGCTCTTTGGATTTTGACTCAAGCTGAATCTTATTTTTTATCAGCCCCTCACACCTCTCCTCTGCATCACAGAGGTTATCTTGCTCCTGCCAAACATGTAATCACATTAGCACATACAGTGTACAACAAAGTGTAAGGAAAATGTCATCGGAGTCCCAAGCTCACCGCTTGAACTTGGAGCTGCAGGTCGTTCTTCTCTTGGAGAAGTGTGACCATTTTCTCCTCTAGTTCTTTTCTGCGGGTCTCAGATTTTGCGTAAGCCTCTTTCAGCTTCAGGAATTCTTCCTTCATAGTGGCCATCTCTTTCTCTGCCTCAGCAGATCTCAGCAGAGGTTTGATCTTGAAGTACAGCTTCATCCAGGGCCAATTCTTGACCCCCATGAATGAACGGATGTTCCACTGGATCACGAGCAATGCGTCTCTGTGACGGTTTCAAACAAAATAAAAGGGCTTAGTGAAATATAAAAATGACTCACCATTAGTCAGCTTTATCAGCCTGACAACAAACATACCTGCGTTCAAATCTTTTCTGATACTCAAGACGAGACAGAAGACCTCGGGCTCTGGCTTGGATCGCAGTGATGATTTTGGAGAGACGCTCGTCTCTCATCTCTTCAAGCAGACCCAGAAGTCCAGCTTTGAAGAACACCTATCAAGATGGTCATTCCATCTTTGAGCCATCTTTTTCGTCACCATGTCTAATCATGTTTTCAAGAATCTGACAAGTTTTAGATGTTACCTTGGTATGTCCAAACTTGTATTGATTATGATCAATATCCAGAGACCCAAGAAGCTTTTCGGCTCCCTTCCTGCTGTCGATGAACTGTCCCTCAGGGATGGCAGCAGGGTTCAGAATGCGATATCTGAAAAACAAAATCAGAATGTTATATTTATCTGTGCTTGGAATTTTAAAGTATCGATCAATCAATCAATCAATCAATCAATCAGTCAATCAATCAATCAATCAATCAATCAATCAGACTTTATTTATAAAGCGCTTTTCATACAATGACATTGTAACACAAAGTGCTGTACATAAAAACAACTTAAAATATAACTTTTAAAAGAGAATGATGTATATATATATATCAAAAATAAAAATAAAAAGACCCCACCATCCTAATCCCAACCCCAGCCCCGACTTCAAACCCAGAGGAAACGCTCTCATGATATCTTAACGAGGAAACACTGGAGGAACCATAAGATGATAAAACTCAACACAAGAAATTAAACTCATCAAAATAAAATACATTTCAACCATTAAAAGAAAATAATATGCTATACTTCATAAATCAATCAATCAATCAATCAATCAATCAATCAATCAATCAATCAATCAATCAATCAATCAATCAATCAATCAATCAATCAATCAATCAATCAATCAATCAATCCACCTTAAATTTAATTGTACCTCTGTTTGAAATCTCCATAGAGGATCCTGTTTGGGAATCCCTTCCTGCAGATCCTGATGCCTTCCAGCACACCGTTACAGCGCAGCTGGTGCATCACCAGAGGGTTCTCCATGACCCCGGGAGTCTTGGTCTCATTGGGGATGATGCAGCGCACAAAGTGAGGGTGAGTAGACCTCAAGTTGGTCATCAGCTTGTTCAAGTTCTCCTTTAATATGGGAAAGCATACAGATATGAATATTTGCGTTTATGGTTCAATTTGAAATTTGATTTTCTACGATTAAAACAATAAACTATCATGAACCGTACCCTATGAAGAGCTGACACAGTCTGAAATGAAGATCCCTTTTTCTTCTTCTCCTTTTTGCCCTCAACATGGTCGGTCATAGCTGTTCAAAATAAATATAACATTAGAGCTATCCTGAAATCACTTTTCAACTCCTGAAAACTATCAACACAAGAGTACCTGAGTCAGCTCCAGAGTAGTTTACAAAGAGTATAGAAAGCAGCTTGAGATTAGACTTCTGGTAGAGTCCAACGACGGTCTCATTCAGAGGATCTTTGTTCTTCACCAGCCAGTTGTTGATATTATAATCTACAGTTCCAGCGTAGTGCATCAGGGCAAAATGGGCCTCTGGTTTCCCCTTCACAACTCTGGGCTTCTGGAAGTTTGCAGACTTCCCCAGATGGTTGTCGTAGAGCTTGGCTTTAAAGGTGGTGTCAGAGGCTTTTGGAAACATGCACTCCTCTTCAAGGATGGACATGATACCCATGGGCTGAAGTGATGAAATAGGAAATTACAGCCTGTTCTAACAGTCCTTATACATGGCTGAACATGCAAATGGTGTCAAATCTCACCTTTTCAATCAGGTCAATACAGGCCTGTAAGTCCATCCCAAAGTCAATGAAGGTCCATTCAATGCCCTCTTTCTTGTACTCTTCCTGCTCCAGCACAAACATGTGGTGGTTGAAGAACTGTTGCAGTTTTTCGTTGGTGAAGTTGATGCACAGCTGCTCGAAGGTGTTGAACTGAAGAATGGAAAATTGTGAGATTTTTTTAATCAGTGTTAAGTTTCAGAAAAGGTTGGTTTGTTGTGAATCAGGCCACTTACATCAAAGATCTCAAATCCAGCGATGTCCAGCACACCAATGAAGTACTGGCGAGGCTGCTTGGTTTCCAGTGATTGGTTGATTCTCACCACCATCCAGAAAAACATCTTCTCATAAACAGCCTTGGACAGAGCACCGACGGCGTAGGTCACCTGTTGAACAGTTGGTGATTAAAAACAGTTTCTGGTTCATCAGGTTCAGAATCTAAGAGTATACAAGTTGACTTTTCGTGTGTCTTACCTGAGCAACATTCTGTCCCTTGGTGACCCACTCATTTCCTACTTTGACTCTTGGGTGACAGAGACCTTTGATGAGGTCAGCAGAGTTCAGGCCCATCAGATATGCAACTTTGTCAGCATCTAGAAAAAAAGGAAAATGGTTGCTGTGGTATTTCAAACTTGTGCCATTGTCCCTCTTTGTTGGTCCAACCTCACAAACAGAACGTCTCTAACCTTCAGTGCCGTCAGCCTCTGCCTGCTCCTCTCGCTGCTTCTGCTTGAACTTCATGTTGCCGTGATGCATGATGGCACCGGTCAGCTTGTACACAGAGTTCTTCTCCTCTTGGGTGAAGCCCAACACATCGAAGGCACTCTGTGGAGAAGACATGTATTACTTCACAGCCATTTATACTAACAAATTCAAAAGCTGGGAGAGCATTAGGTAATCATTGCTCACCAAAGAGTTATAAAACTTCAACTTTAGAGGCTACTTTTCATAGATTTGCTATTCTATGTGATGTTAATTATATTCTGAGCCTCCATTTAGTCTAATAGCTTAAATCACCACACGGTCTACAAATGTCCTCTGATGCTACGTAAGAAACAAGGCATGTGCCAGATGTGTTGGTTTTGAAGAGATCAGTCAATTCTGATTCAGGATCTTAATCCCAAGCAGTCTCATCTGAAATCACTTCCTTGCTAACTTTAAAAGCAACACAAATATATCACAGAGTATGAAGATGGCATGCTCATGTGACTTGGGTTGAGGCAACGCTCAGACCAACGTTGGGCCTGCTAAAGGCACAGGCGAAACAATTTATGGTTGTCCTGCAAAGCTGAACCGGTTTCCACTTTGCATGCTTTTCATCAGCTTCATCAGCCAATAAGATACATGCAAACACACATATCTGATACATCACTTCATAACCAAAACACCAAGTTTCTGGTGTTACTTCAAGACTCTGAGCATTTTTCACTCCTACTTTACTGAAGTGAGGACTGGAGTAAATAGAAAGGGACAAAAGTAGTGTATTTCAGTATAAATAACTTTGATATCTCAGTCGTATATACATTTAAAAAATTTGTATGAATTTTAAAAATCAATGTGTTATGTTTGGATCACGTTGCAATTATCGCATTAAGGTAACGTCCCTATTTGAGACACTCTGGAGGAACTGGACTGTGTGGAGGAATGTATCTGCATGGGCTCAAATGGAAGATTGGAGGTCAGAAGGTCATGTCTTTAATTCTTAATCTTATACTTTGTGGCAGTCTTTATAGAATTTGTTGAGATCTATTTTTAGAAGATTTGTTTTCAGTAGTGTAAAGGAATGAAGTAAAAGCACTTTGTTACAGTACTTAAGTAGGTTTTGGGAGTATCTATACTTTACTTGAGTTTCTATATTTTTTGCAACTTTCACTTTTACTTCGCTACATTAAAAAGAAAACGACTGAACTCTTGCAATTTGGGAAACCAACTTCTGCTGAAGAGGAACTGCAGATTTGTGGACTCTAATTAAGGAAAGGAGGGAGGGGGGAAGAGGGAGAAAGAGGTGAAGGAGAGAGAGAGCAAGGGAGGGAGGGAGCAAGAGGAGAAGGGAGTTGAGGGAGGGAGAATTGAACTTAATAAAGCTTGTCAGAGAAACAACTATTTCTTGCTGTTTTGTTTCTTTGTACTTTTACTTTTGATACTTAAGTTCATTTAATTTGAGCTACTTTAAGACTTTTACTCAAGTGTTTTTTTAATGGGTGAATATCACTTTTACCTGAGTAGATTTCAAGTAAGATACCTTTACTTTTACTCAAGTATGGCTTTCAAGTACTTTATACACCACTGTTTGTTTTTACCGAAAGTTGTTCATACATATATTTGTGTTCTTGTCTGTTAAACTGCTCTTTGCTGGGAGAACAGCATCTTGTTGCACTTTTCAGCATCTCATCTTTGTTCTTCCTCACTATACTCTAACAACATGTCCGTACCAACACATCAACCTGCATTGTTTGATACAGTCTGATACAATATTGTACAAAAGCAGAATGAATGAGAGCCTGACGTCTGTTGCCATGAGCTCCTCTGAATCATTAATGGAGGCCACTTGGGTTTCCCCCTGAGAGATGAAGGCGTAGTCGTAGGGATTGTTTGTGATCAACAGCATCTCTGGAAGAAACAGAGACTGGGTGAGAATCGGACCAATAAAAAGCCAGTGATGAACATGTTTCATCTTTATGGTTTGGATAGACTTTTAACAATACACAAAACAACAGACAAAGACTAACCCAGGAGTTCAGGCTTCTTGTTGGACAGAATCTGGTAGAAAATGTGGTAATCCCTCTCAGCCTTAAGCTGGAAGACCACACGAGACTTCTCCAGAAGGTCTGACAAGTCATGAATACAGATACATCACTTTCTGACTCTGTTTGACAACATACATTAGATTTATCAAGTTAAACAATCAAAGGAATGTTTGTCTTACATGTTTCAATATCAGCCGAGGCGAGTTTTCCTCTGGCATCAAAGTGGATCCGGATAAATTTACCCTGTAAGATAATGTTCATAGTTATATAAATAGTTATAAAATATGAAGAACAGCTGAGTCACTCAACATCAGACACTCACGAATCTGGAGGAGTTGTCATTCCTGATGGTCTTGGCGTTGCCAAAGGCCTCCAGAGCCGGGTTAGCCTGGATGATTTGATCCTCCAGGGTACCCTGACAAAGAAACGTGACGAATGTTCAGTTAATGTTGCGGTTTGACAAATCGACTTTTGCTACCCTGATGGAATTAAGTGATAATGTTTTGGGTATCCATCCATCCATCCATCCATCCATCCATCCATCCATCCATCCATCCATCCATCCATCCATCCATCCATCCATCCATCCATCCATCCATCCATCCATCCATCCATCCATCCATCCACCCACCCATCCATCCATCCATCCATCCATCCATCCATCCATCTATCCATCCATTTCCTTCTGCTTATTCGGGGTCTCTCTCTCCAGCAACCTCTTCCAGCTCCTCCTGGGGAATCCTGAGGAGATCCAAAACCAGGCAGGATATATAATCCCTCCAACGAGTTCTGGGTCTACCCAGGGCCTTCTCCCAGTTGGACATGCCCGGAACACCTCTAAAGGGAGGCGTCCGGGAGGCATCCTTATCAGATCCCCGAACCACTTCAGCTGACTCCTTTCTACACGAAGGACCAGCAGCTCTACTCCGAGCTCCCTCCGGATGTCTGAGCTCCTGACCCTCTCTCTAAGGCTGAGCCCAGACACCCTTTGGAGGAAACTCATTTCAGTCGCTTGCATCCGAGATCTTATCCTGTTGGTCATGACCCTCAGCTCATGACCATAGGTGAGGGTCTGAATGTAGACCAACTGGTAATTGGAAAGCTTTGCCTTCCGGCTCAGCTCCCTCTTCACCACAACGGTCCGGTACAACGCCCCCATAACTGCTGACGCTGCACCAAACCGCCTGTCGATCTCACTCTCCATTTTACCCCCACTTGCTAACAAGACCCCAAGATACTTAAACTCCCCGACTTGGGGCAAAGTCTCGCTGAAGGTAAAATGACCATTCTTAAATGCAGACTAAGCTTTAAGCTTTAAGTGAGTAAATCTGTTTCTGTTGATGGCAATAAGACTCATTCTTGTTTTTATGTTAGTCCTAAAAACACCTTCAGCTTCTCAAACGGGTGAAAAGGCTCACCTTGTCTTTGACCATGACGTCTTTCTTTGCTCCTCCAGCTGCAATACTTGCAAAATACTGGATGACTCTCTTTGTGTTGACAGTCTTTCCAGCACCGGATTCTCCGCTGAAATGACAAACGATCAATACTTCAACATCTTGAAGAACAAGTTGGTCAGAGCACACAGGCTCTTGAATGCTTATTGAGCGGTAGATTTTACGTACGTGATCAGAATCGACTGGTTTTCACGGTCTGAAACACAAAAGACAAGAAAAAAGAGAAGTTTGAGAAGTTTGTTAATTCGAAGATTTAGAAACAGTCGTCTCAAAGGTCCTGTGAGGAGTTTTGAGCTTGTGATTAAATAGATTGACATCGTGATTACTGATGCAACTGTTTGATACACAGAAGCGGTGATCATCAGGGATGGAGGGATTATTTATAGGTTGTTATTCTTTGTCACCTCTGCATAAGACTGTTCATCAGATAACGTGATAAACAGCTGAAGTAGACTTTTTTGTTGGATGTTAGACTTTCAAATAAAGAGGGAGGAGATTTTTGGGTCAGAAAACACAACTTCACATGTAGAAGTTCAGCAGAGAGACAGGACGTACTGCTTCGTCCACAAGGGGGGGTTAACCAACACAAACCAAAGCTCCTCACATGAGCTTTTCCTCCTACTTTGTTTTACCTGACAGCATGTACTGGTAGGCATTGTCAGAGATGGAGAAGATGTGAGGAGGAGCTTCACTCCTCTTCTTTCCTCTGTAGGCAATGACCACTTCTTGGTTGTAGACCGGCAGCCACTTGTAGGGGTTGACAGTCACACAGAAGAGCCCGGAGTAGGTCTATGAGAAAGAGAAAGCAGACTGTGGTGAGCTGTTGATATCTGTGTGAGTCTGGTTCTGCTCAAGGTTTCTGCCTGTTCAAGGGAGTTTCATTTACCTATGATACTAGCTTAATGCTACAAAGTGCTCTGCTCATGGTGGATTAAGATGAGATCAGACTAAGTCCTGTCTGTAAGAAGGGACTGGATCTGATCCTGTCTTGATGTTGGGTCTTTGTTAATAATAGAACATAGAGTACGGTCTAGACCGGCTCTGTTTGGAACATTTGTTGTGATTTGGCGCTATATACAGATTGATTGATTGATTGATTGATTGACAGGTTACTCACATAGATCATCCACGCTGCATAACGCTCTTTGAGGTTAAACAGCACGGCAGGCTCGTGGAGGAAGGTCAACATGGCCATGTCCTCAATCTTGTCAAACTTTGGCGGATTCTGCTGCAGGAGCTGCTCGTCCTTCACCGTCACAGTCTGGAGGAAATGAAGGCAGGTTTTAAGGTTTTATCGTCATCACATTAATTCTCTTAGTTATGAGAGACTAAAACATTCAGACACCTACTCTAGTTTCTATCCTGTGCCTGTGACACCATGTTACTGAAGTATTGCTTGTGAACCATCGTGTTATTGATGCCAAATGACAGCAGTGCCTTGTTTCATCACTCAGCTGCTGCTCAGAGTATTGAGGGGAGAGAGATTTTAACTCCTATTAGAACATGTATTCACACTCCCTCGAGGGTAGGTGCTTTACATTTCCCACAGATTAACAGTCAGATAAACACTCTGACAGGACTCCAGACTCAGGCTGCACTCAGACGGACATTTATCTGATGCACAAAATCTGAGACAGAATTTGTTCTGATAACTTTCAACTGTGACTCAATTATTCATGCTGGCTTTTTGGCCTCAAGAATGAATGTTATATCTACAATCTACAAAATCCAACCACAGCCTGCCTCGCTCTGTTCATCCTCACAGTGTAACATCTGTTTATACTTCTCCACACATTCAGTCTTAAATGTATGACGTGTGAACACTGACCTTCCCATTCTTGGTGTCCACAGTGACCTTATCTCCATCTCTGCTGGTGACGGTTGCCTTCACAAACTCTTCCACTGGATCCGGGACAAAGCATTCCTTCTTTATGTCGAAGGAACGCGTGGACGCCTCCATGCGCTCTTTGTCCGACTTCCGGAGGTACGAGGCAGCCGGCCCGAACACAGACATCTCTGCGTCCCCCATGGCTGCATTCATTTACAAACATGTATTTAGATTGAACTACAAATGACTCCCACGCTTCACTTCAACTTAAAACAGGATATGTTTTAAATAGTTTGACACTTTTAGTTTGTTTTAAAACTCATTTTTGTCACTTTCAGATTCTATCTTTTAATAAAAAAACATCTTTAAATGTCATGTATTAGAATATTTAGCTCAATGATATATACGCCTGTGAAAGCATGAAGGAAGTATTTACCTGTGGGATCAAGTCAGACTCCAGGTGAGCTCAGACCTCAGAGTATCAGTCAGTGACGTACCTGGAGAGGGAAGAGATAAGCAGGATATTTAAGGTTACAGTTTTTCACTCTCATTTAGAAACTTTAAAAAATGTAGCTTCACATCAGTCCCTTTTGTTCAAATGAGTAACAGCAAAGTTAAAACAGCAGGAGAAACAGCATCATAGGAGCAGTGCAGACTTACAGAGGCCAGGTGAAGAGGAGGCTGCTGCTAAACCTGCAGGGAGGGCAGGGATCAAATATATAACCCCTGATAACCCTGCCTTACAAGGCCAAGGGCACCACCCTGACCTGCTGACACACACACACACACACACACACACACACACACACACTAACACCCACACACACAAACATATGTGGTAATCACCATCACTTCCATCACTTGTGGCAGGGCTCTCTATGGCTCCCAAGATGTTTGGCTGCCCTCTCCGCTCCCAACCAAATAATGCGATTTTTCGGGAGCAGTGCCAGCATAGCTCGCCTGTGACTCACCAAAGCACAGCACTCTCTATCTTGAATTATTCCACACTTTTGCCCGTCATCTCTCTGGTACTTAATTCCTTTTCCAAGCGAGGGCTGGATGTGGACAGAAACCAGGTGCTATTTATTGCCCCGTGAGGAGAGGCAAAAAGCGGCCGAGTGGATCATGAAAGGTATGAATAGTTTCCAAAGGCAGAAATAAAATGATGTGTAAATACAGTTCACATGTCCATTTTGATGAAACCTTTGATATTTATAATTTATGACTCCTTGGGTTATCTGTGCCTGGATGGTCCTTCACACAAACACATCTTCACTATCTAAAGAGCCCGTCTCAAAGCCCACATCACACCAGTATCTTTTAGAATAGATTTTAAGATTTATTTATTTGATTTATTTATTTGTTTATTTCAGCAGGGACAGTGTACAGCCATTTAGTTGTACCAGAGTTAGCTAGCAGCTAATTTACATCTGTAGTCCCTGGGCAGGAGACAGAGGTGATGACTGTTAAAAACAAATGATACATAATTTAAACAGCTACACAATAATACATAACTACTATAAAACAACAGGGATACATTTACATCAAAACTACCAACACAATAATAAAATATAAATAGCTCAAAGCACTACACTATGAAGGTCCTTATATTTAAGTGTGATGAGGACATGATTGGGTTGATTTTAGCCATGATTTCATCCTGGACTTAAATTCAGCAAAGCAGCAGCACTCTCTGATTTTACTCAGTAGTGAGTTCTATGTTCTGTGTTATATGACACAGTCACCTCTATTTGCTGTCCTAGCTGTTCTTCCATTATCTTTACGCAGTGATATAAACTCTTTTAATGGGGGAGCAGCCAGAGCATTTATCACTTTAAACACTAAACAAGCATCAGCAAAACCCACAACATGTTCAAAAGTTAAGAGGTTGTACTTCTGTATGATATTGCAGTAGTGATAACTTTTTGGCTTCTTGTCCAGTACCTTTAATGTTTGCTTGTACAGTGATTATTTTATTGGTTTTTAAATCTCTTAATGGTCTTGCTCCTTCTTATTTATCAGATTTGCTTTTATCATATGAGCCTGCTGTGAGAGCCCTCAGGTCTTTGGGTTGTGGACTTTTAATGGTACCAAAAGTAAGAACAAAGAACACCCTACCTGAAGATCTGAGGGCTGCACAGAGCATCAACATTTTTAAAAGCAAATTCAAGGTTGACCTTTTTAATCTCGCTTTTAACTGAGTTTCATTCTTATAACAGTTTTATTTATTCATTGATTGATTGATTGATTTATTATCTAGTGCAAATCAAATTTTTGTCACTTTTGTTCTATTTTATTGATTTATGTAGTTATTTACTTTTTTAAGTAAAGCATGTTATTTTCTTTTAATGGTTTAATATTTTAGTGTTTTACTATTTTAGAAATGTATTTTATTTTGGTGATTTTAATATCCTGTGTTGAGTTTTAACATCTTATTTTACCTCTAGTGTTTCCTCATCAAGATATCATGAAAGTTTTTATTACTATTGTTGCATATATTGTGTTCTTAACCTTAGTGTTGGGGGATGGGTTTGGGGTCGAGGCTGGGGGTGGGATCTTTTTCTTTTTCTTAGTTTATTCTATTTTAAGTTGTTTTTTGTACAGCCTTTTGTGTTACAATGTCATTGTATAAAAAGAGCTTTATAAATAAAGTCTGATTGATTGATTGATTGAAAGTAGAAGAGAAGTGATTGGCACAACAGATCTTTGTGACACCTCGAGGATAATAAGTCAAACAAAGATGAACCCATCACTGAAACAGCTTGTTTACTAGAAGTCATTAAAGTGCTCTTTTCTCTGGTCACAGCTGCAGATGTCCTCCACTGTCAGCTGGGACAAGGACATAAATCTCTTTTACTCTGATTGTTAACACCGGTACGCTTACTGGAGAGGTTGGTAGGAAAACAATATGAAGGTCTGAGTGTGAGTGTTCTTATTAGCCACCCGTCCTCATCATGGATCGTCCAAAACAAATGTGAGAAAGTGTGTTGAGTTTGTCTTAAGAACACATTAGACTCTCATGAACTTCTGCAGATGGTTTTGGTTGTATTTTTGTCTCATTTAAAGCCTGCAGACTCAAACAGTGGATCTCTCTGAAGGCAAGGTAAAGTGCTGAAAACATCAACCCTGTCTTCATTTTGATAGTCTATAGCTTCTGGGACCTGAGCTCACTGAAGTCCCCAAGTATGAGGTACTTTCCAATTTGACAAGTACCATATACAAAAGATGACAAACTATCCTTTCAGTCAGAGAGTTGAGGCCGAAAGAAGCTAGTGAAGAGCAGCTGAACTCTGTGCACTTCAGCATGTCCACTCACTCACTGTGAAAGCTCAAACAGTTGCCTGCTCCGTTAATACCTCGGCTCAGCAGGACTCAATAGAGACATTGTGCTGTGCAGCTAGCAAGATAAATCTGTTTAATGTCCAGCTCAACTGATTTAGACTTTTGTGTTCTGACAAACGGCTCCTTTAAGGTCATGTGTGAAAGATGATGTGGACACTCAGGAAGAGTTTGAAGTGACCCATTAGTGACCAATACTTCAAGAGTAAAACCTTTTCGTGGGTTTTACCTGAAACCTGTGACTGACACCGTCTGTCAGGCCTTTAAACTTAACCTCTGCAGAAAATGGTGCCATATCCCACTGGAATGTGTCTCACCGAGGTCCAGAAGCCTCCATTGTGTATCCATAAGCCGATCATGCCTGTCATCAGAGGAAGTCCACTCCTGGATAGCGACAATGGAAAGAGCTGTGGAGTGGTAGAAGCAGGCCTTTAATGCTTGGTTAGTCCAAGAGGCTCAGTGAGCATTAGCTTCAAACATAAACTCAGGTGAGATCAGGGAGGACGTAAAGACAGACTCTCTGTCAGGACTCAGAGTGGAGACTGATTGATCCTTGCTGATGAGGGAGTTAGTGACCAGGGATAATGCCAGGTTAGGGACTAAAAGGTACGGGTGTGCGATACCACAGATTTTGGTTTTGATCCGATACCAAGTAATACAGGGCCGGAATCGCCGATATCGATACTGATACTTTCTATTATTAAAAGTACAAGATAAGATAAGATACTCCTTTGTTCGTCCCACAACGGGGACATTCATGGAGTTACAGCAACAAACAAGAAGGTGTACAGTACAAGAATTTCAACAAGAATATATATAGGAAAGAAATGTCCATCAGAGACGACAGCTTGGCCATGATTCTCCTGTCAGCCACCACCTCCACAGAGTCCAGGACTGAGCTGGCCTTCTTCACCAGTTAGTTCAGTCTTGCTCTCCTGTATCCTGTCTGCCCACAGCAGGTGAAATCCTTCCAATGTGGCATTCCTGTCCGGTGTTAGCTCTGTTAGCATGATGCTACTCTGGTGCTGGGTTAGCTCGTCCACCTTATCGTAGATAGATCTTACATTCCCCATTTTTAGCTTGCAGCTCAGTACCAGCACGTCATCCTTGCCTCCTTCTCCTCAGCTCGCAGGGAGCATCGGGCCTAGCATCGTTTAGCATCGACATGCTATGGGATGCTAACAGCTGATCTTGTATGTAAACAATGTTACCATGGTTACAAGCAGGATCTCCGGACACACACAGGAACAAAAACAGTTAAAACACCACTGCAAACGTAGCCAGTTTGGTGTCCATGGCCAACAAATGAGTCATTAAAAGTCATGACAGGCTCCAAATACAAAGAGAACTAAACAGATATGAAAAAAAGAACAACAAAGAGAGAGCTGCTGCAACAAGCGGCCACTCGAGCGGCGCTAAGAAACAGAATGCATGTATTTTATGTACTTTGATGTATTACATGCGTGTTAAAACACAGGACAGTTTTTAAAGGTAAACAACAAATACTCTGCCTGAAGTATTTCCCTCCTCCTCCCTTCTTTTCTCTTGAAACTCTGAGTTCTCTTTGACGTGGATTTTTGTATGTTTTAACAACTTGGTGGTGTTGCCACAGTAGCTGACAGCCTTCCTACACACGTCGCAGTTCGCTTCATTTTCAGTGACAGCTGTCAAATAGCTCCAAAAGATGCTCCTCTTACTTTCAGCCTTCACGGCATGCAATGCATGTCTGATTGGCACCGTTAGTCAGGGTGCGCGCTTTGTTGCACTGCGCGTGTGTGATGCATTTGTTCGTTGTTTGAGCACACAGGACAGCAGCAGTGGAGAAGCAAAGAGTTCATGCACTAAGTGTGTTCAAGAGAACAGAACGTTGTTTGCACAGAAAGCTCTACTCTTTGATGAAATGGATAAAACCTAAAAGAGAGAAACTGAAACTGGTATCGATCCTATTGACGCTAGAATCGATCTTCAAAAACGAGGCCCAGTATCTGCAGGATCGATATTTTGGGATCGATACGCCCACCCGTACTAAAAGGTACAAAATCTCTTAAATTAGTCTCATAAAGACTTTGAGGGAGGCAGAACTAAAGACTAAAAAGAAGCCTTGTCTATTTCTCAAGTTCAATCACTGATCGGGCAAAACGTCTTCAAAAGCAAGCTATCTCTGAGGGATGAGAGCAGCTCTGAGACATGTCAGGCTCTTGCATGTTTTTTCTTCCTCAGTCTTTTGTGTTTTAGGGAACTGAAGGGATGGGGGGTAAAGTGGGGCGTAAGATCGACAGGCGGATTGGTGCAGCGTCAGCAGCTTTTCAGGCGTTGTACCGGACCGTTGTGATGAAGAGTAGTGATGGGCAAATTAAGCTTCATGAACCAGTTGTTGTATTTTCTGACTCCTCTAGATGGCGCTCTTGGTTTAAAATAAAGGCTCAATGAATGGCAATTCAGTGTGCTTTCAACCCCTTTGTTGAACAGAGAGCACCATCTAGAGGAGTCAAAAAATACAACTACTGGTTCATGAAGCTTCATTTGCCCATCACTAGTGAAGAGGGAGCTTACGTTCCAAACCCTCACCTGTGGTCATGAGCTGTGGGTCATGAACGAAAAGATAAGATCGGGCTCAGCCTTAGAGAGAGGGTCAGGAGCTCGGAGTAGAGCTGCTGCTCCCTCGCATCGAAAGGAGTCAGTTGAGGTGGTTCGGGCATCTGATAAGGATGCCTCCCGGACGCCTCCCTTTAGAGGTGTTCCGTGCACGTCCAACTGGGAGAAGGCCCCTGGGTCGCCTGGATGGATCGCCTGGATGGATGGCCTGGATGGATGGCCTGGATGGATGGCCTGGATGGACGGATGGACTGGATGGATGGCCTGGATGGATGGCTGGATGGATGGATGGTCTGGATGGATGGCCTGGATGGCCTGGATGGATGGATGGATGGATGGATGGATGGATGGATGGATGGATGGATGGATGGATAGATGGATGGCCTGGATGGATGGATGGCCTGGATGGATGGCCTGGATGGATGGATGGATGTCCTGGATGGATGGCCTGGATGGATGGATGGATGGATGGATGGATGGATGGATGGATGGATGGATGGATGGATGGATGGATGGATGGATGGATGGCCAGCCTGGATGGATGGATAGATGGATGGCCTGGATGGATGGATGGCCTGGATGGATGGATGGCCAGCCTGGATGGATGGATAGATGGATGGCCTGGATGGATGGATGGCCTGGATGGCCTGGATGGATGGATGGATGGATGGATGGATGGATGGATGGATGGATGGATGGATGGATGGATGGATGGCCTGGATGGATGGATGGATGGATGGATGGATGGATGGATGGATGGATGGATGGATGGACGGATGGATGGCCTGGATGGATGGCCTGGATGGATGGATGGATGGCCTGGATGGATGGCCTGGATGGATGGATGGATGGATGGATGGATGGATGGATGGATGGATGGATGGATGGATGGATGGATGGATGGATGGATGGAACTGAAGATGTGATCTACAGCTAATTCATGTGTATCCTATGATGGATGGATGGATGGAACTGAAGATGTGATCTACAGCTAATTCATGTGTATCCTGTGTTGTGTATATTAACAGCAAGGAAACAAGGACATCACTGATCCCTGGTCAAAAAGAAGTTTGAGCAGGAGGCTGTCACATCTGTTTAAAGGCCCTGAATGATGCATGTTCTCTGTTAAAAGTCTGCCCACCCTAACTTTCACCGGCTTTAGTCACGCTCTGTTTGTAGCGCCTGAACTCATCTGTTTTAAGTAAACTCCTCGTCAAGAGACGTCTGCAGAGTCCTTACAGTGCTGTGGATTTCATGCTTTCTCCCTAGACGCTCCAGCAACAATAACAAGAACCCAGTGACATTATATCCAACAAACTCATCTTCCGTCACAGGAACCTTTTAGTTCCAGGTGAAGTAGTTCCCGGGGCTAAAAGACCCCTGAACTAATAAAGAACTTCTTCTTAAGATACATCAACGAGTGCTAGTGGTCATCTATGAGCCGAGTCACTCAGTCACAATACTGGAGGTGTGAATTATATTCTCAAGCATCTTGTTCTGTTACACTCAGAGATACCAACCCATCACACTCCGACACAGTGAGTGCTCCACCCTCACAAAGCTGCACTCCCCATTGTTCCCTCATAAACATGTGTGCATTTTATTAATACTGTGGGTGCGATGGATATAAATAAACCATTTGTCTGATACCTTTCCTGACCCCGCTGCCTGCTCCTGCAGCAACAGACCACACCACCTGTGTTTGAGTCTGTTTACTGGTCACTCTGTTTGCCGTGTTTCCAGCCTGAGAGCCGCCGAGGGACAGGGAGCCTCTTTTATTAGAACTGAACCCCGCACAGAAAACAGATTAATGGTGGAAAAAACAACAACCACGCCTGACATACTGTTTTATTGAATGCTGTGAATAAAGATCCAAAAGGGATGACGACGACGCATCCCGTACGTACGTCCATCATCGTCTGCTTTTCTTCTGGCTCTCTGCTTTGGAACATTTTCATCAGCAGGACCGGGGAGAGCAGAGCAGATCAGGCAGGCAGCTGTCTCTGCTGTCAGTCAGTGTTTTATGGAGGATTAGAGATCCTACAGCTGACGGTCCCTCCAGCTGCCTGGCTGCCACACAGATATCAGCCCCCTTTAATAGATCTGGACAGGGAGGGGTGATTATCCAGTATTAAGTCCTCCTTCACTGAGCTGAAATTAAAGCTAACCTAAAACAGTGGCACCATATATCTCACCAGATACTGTTACATACCTCTCAGTTTCAGAACAATGGGCCTCATTCACTAATAAATGTGCAGAAATGTTCTTACTCTGCGCATAAAATAAGTGCGTACGCAAAATCACCGTCGGATTCATGACACGTGTGTACCAGCAAATTTTGTTCTCACCACCTTGTGTATATCAGTGAATCAGAATCCTTCTAAATTGACAGGCGCGGGCCCGCAACCTACAAAGCCCTTAAAAATCAGGCACCCTCGTATCTTTAAGAGCTCATAGTGCCCTATTACCCCTCTAGAACTCTACGCTCCCAACATGCAGGCTTGCTAGTTGTACCTAAAATCTCTAAAAGTAGTATGGGAGGTAGAACCTTCAGTTATCAGGCCCCTCTGCTTTGGAATCATCTACCAGTCAGGGTCCGGGAGGCAGACACCCTCTCCACTTTTAAGAGTAGGTTTCAAACTTTCCTTTTTGATAAAGCTTATAGTTAGAGCTGGCTCAGGCTTGGACCAGCTTTTGTTATGCTGCTATAGGCCTTGACTGCCGGGGGAACTGGCGCAATAGCTATGTGTGACGTCACGGATACATCCATATTTTTTACAGTCTATGGTCAGAACCCATAGTTCATGACCATAGGTGAGGGTTGAAACCATAGACTGTATAAAATATGGACGTAGTATCCGTGACGTCACCCATCTGTTCCTGAGAGCTGTTTTGAAGCCAATCGATGGCGGCAGCCATATTGGAAATGCGGAACTCATCCAGGCAGAGTGTGACGTAGTGTGAGCCTCCTAGCCAACAGCTATGTGTTCCCGACCGGGAGTCATGTCAGTCATGTCCTTATTTGGGCAGAACTCGTAATCTTAATATCTTCTGAACCGTCACGTTAGAAAAAAATCCACCCCCGTACAGTGTGTGCCGATAGAGAGATTAGCTTCGTAGGGCCAAGCTGTTTTTTTTTAGCTAGCTTACTTATAATATTGAACCGTCTGCAGAAACTGTAGCCTAGCTTGCGTTCCATTTCTCCCTGCAGTTTCTCATTACAGGGGATGAGCTGAGCGGCATCCGTTGTGGCCCCTACAATTACTAGTGATTTATAACTCATACAACCCCACTTCAAAAACACTGAAATACCCCCATATAACAAAGCTAAGGGAAAGATTAACATTTCAGTTATATTGAAATTTTGGAAAACTTTATTACTGTAGAAAACTTTAGGGAGTTATTTATTTGTTGAAGTTTTCATTGAATTTAATAAGACATGCTGCTGAGTCTGGGAGCTCCCTGGACTTTATGTTAGAATTTTAAAACAAAGATGTCTATTGTCTAAGATTAAAAAAAAAACTTTAAAGGTATTTAAACAGGGTTAAGTGTTGGAGTTTGTACTATTCAAAATTTTGACCAACATTTTCCCTTTTACTGCAAATGAATATCGGCTTGACTATTAATAATCGGTATCGGTATCGGCCCTGAAAAAAACATATCGGTCTATCTCTAGTATGTGTAACTAAATGAAAAATTTACATGTTTCAAATATTAAATGTAAGATTGTTTGGACCAAACCACTGCAAAAGTCATTACTGAAAGATAATTATTGTTATAGTATGAAGATAATCAATTCAAAATCACTCTTTTGACCCATGTGTGCAAACTTGTTGCAATAACACAAAACCCATTTTTGTTCACAAAATAAGAAAGGAAAAAATGGAAATATTAACCTGTACTCATCAGCAACAAGATACAGCAAAGAAACACTCAGCCATCATTGAACCACTTTTGACCCATGTTGTGTATTAGAAGGGGTGTGCCTGTGTTGTGCATCAAAGGGTTAAGATCTTGGATTTAGGTTTAACATTTCACATTAAGATTTATATCTCCCATTTAGGTTTAACAAATTTATTTTAACTTAAATAATTTGTCACAAATTGACTTTTGAAAGTTCACACTACATTTGTATGACGTTTTGGAGCTGAATGTTGAGAATTGTTGCCGTTATTTTCAGTGTGGGCATCTTTACAGACGCCTCATACTGATGAACTCAACCGTGACAACAAGTAATGGAAGTTCCATATAAATATATTACATAACTTAAATCCTCTCCAACCCACATCGTTTACATCAAGATTAAAGACACATTGAAAAAATGTATTCAGATTTGAGGATTCTTTTATTCAAATTTTATTTAATTAATTTTTTTTATTTACATTCAATGTTTGAATTGATATTTCATGTGATCCTGGGGTGGGGGCTTACCTTTGGGATGGGGCTGTCAGTTTTGTTCCCGGTAACATTCTGTTTCGGTTAAGAACAGTTTAAACTTTAAGGATTTATGCTGCTCCTGTTGGCACTTGTCAAGAAGGGGCGGTGGTTTTCCACCCAATTTCCTGTTGGCCGAAGGGATGCGCATTCTTGTCACTTGGGGTTGGACTAGTTTGTCATATTTTTTGTTTACTGGACGTGGAATAACTTTGGAGTCAAACTTGGGCTTTCTGGAGCTGAGGGGAAGGCCGACCAGACCAAGCGTCTTGGCATGGCACTGTTTGACCCTTTGCATCCCAAAGTGTGGGACCTGGGCGGCGGCGGCGGATTCTTCTCCAGGCTGATGTGTACCTTCAATCATCATCAAGGCCTCACCAAGCTCTTGGTTGTGCATTTTCTCTCTTATGTACCGCTTTCTGATGATAGGTAGCTCAATAGACATCTCCTTAATTACACGCTGGTCCTCTTCATATTTGTTTTGTAATGCAGTATTAGAAGCTGTCAGGGCCTTAACCTTTGCCCTCAGCTGTCTGTTCTCCCACTGCTCCACTGGAATCAACTGTGTCTCCTCAGATGTTTGGAGCTTTGAGTCCTCGTGCTGCAGCTCCTCACACTGCTTCTCCAGGGCATAGATTTCTTTATCTTTATTCTGCAGCAGTCGAGACTGGTCGGCCAGAAGGATGGTCTTAGAAACAAAGTTGACATGTAACTTCTTATTTTTCGTGTGTAAATCAGACTTTGAGTCCGGAAGTTGAATGCAAATTATTGTAGGGTCTTTGAGTATGCAGCCTCTCTCTTGCTCCAGCTGTTTTTTCAGTTCATCATATCTTTTATCCTCTTCCAGAAGTAACTTTTCTATTTCTGCATCAGTTTTTAGACTAGCAGTGATCTGATTTTCCTCCAGATTGCTGTTTGTCTTTGTAAGTTTCTCTACTGTAAGATCCAGGACATTGATCTCCTGCTTGAGCCCTGTCTCCTTCACGTTACTGGTCTGTTCCAGGTGCTTGTAATCTTTTTCCAAAGCACAGCGTGTTTCTTTGATGCGAGTAATCTTTTTCTGGATTTTTCTTTCCTTCTCCTCCCTTTGCTTTTTCGCCTGTGTTTTGTAAACTTCCAAATTTTTCTTGGACCTTTCAGCTGCATCATTTTTCACAATCAGCTGCTTCTCAAGTTGACTGAATTCCCTCTTTGCGTTTTTTAAGTTGTTTTTATTCCTTTCTATGTTTGCAAGCTCACGTCTAAGCTCGGTACTTTCATTTTGAATGGCATTCTTTCTCTCAATTTGTTCATCCAAAAATTGAAGTGTCACCTCCTGGTGTTTTCTTTTTTTCTCCAATTTAGTAATGTAAGCTTCCACATCTTCACCTCTGTATGTCTGGGTTACTTCCATCTTGATCTCCTGTGTGAAATCAAAGACTGTGATATCCAGCTGATGGTTTGGTCCTCTGTATTTGAGCGATGTGTTGCCTCTGGGTTAGTTTGACTCAAGATTCAACAATCTGGCATTATGACATCACACAGCCTTAGTTTTCACGTGACAGAATTTCTGTGGTTGCCACGGTAATTTCTGTGTCGGCACGGTAACGAGCTCCGCCCTACAGAGTAGAGTCACAAGCATAGACTGGTCACAAGACGCTGTGTGTCCTTTGATGTTTACCTCTACGGCGGCTATCTAAATAGCTGATCTTGAAGAGGTTCAAATGTTTTAATGAGAATTGTAAGTTTGTGGACACTTACATTGAAATCTTAATTTTGCAGGGCACTATAAATGTTCCTGAAAAGATGAGCTCAGGCTCTTTCTTTGCTCCATCTGAGCTCAACTTGAGACACAAAAAACTGAGTCTGACTAAAACAAATGGATGAGGTTAGATTGAGACAATTGAGAGAGCTCCCTGATTTCTCCACCTGAGCTCAAAAGGAGTCACAACACCTGAGAAATACCTGAGAATCATTTCAGACTTTGACCAGATCTCCTTTTGAACTGAAAGGGAGACTAAGCTGAGACGTTTTGCAACTTTTTTTTCTGGAGGCAAGAATGAGAAACAGGAGACATAAGCTATAGTCTCATTTTGCTTTCAAACAGATCTCATTGTTGTCCAGGAGACATAAATGAAACACTTTTGAGTTCTCCTCTCTACATTTCTTTCCCTATGGGTAATAACTACCGAAGAAGAAACTTTTCAGAAAAAAGAGGCCTTGGACACAAAACAGTCAAATACTAACTACATATCACCACAGCATACGGATGTGAGAAACATTTGTATGCTGTGTATTTATTTTTTAAAGTTTGACTGCTCCCCCATTCAAATGAATGGGGCAGACAGATTTTTTGACCTATACTGCAGCCAGCCACCAGGGGGCAGACACGCTGCTGAAAGCTTCACCACCAGGGCCGTGTCCGGCTCTCTTGGTCACAAGACGCTGTGTGTCCTTTGACGTTTTCCTCTACGGCGGCTATCTAAATAGCTGATCTTGCAAGTGGTTCAAATGTTTTAATGAGAATTGTAAGTTTGTGGACAATTACATTGAAATCTTAATTTTACAGGGCACTATAAATGTTCCTGAAAAGATGAGCTCAGGCTCTTTCTTTGCTCCATCTGAGCTCAACTTGAGACACAAAAACTGAGTCTGACTAAAACAAATGGATGAGGTTAGATTGAGACAATTGAGAGAGCTCCCTGATTTCTCCACCTGAGCTCAAAAGGAGTCACAACACTTGAGACATACCTGAGAATCATTTCAGACTTTGACCAGATCTCCTTTTGAACTGAAAGGGAGACTAAGCTGAGACGTTTTCTGGAGGCAAGAATGAGAAACAGGAGACATAAGCTATAGTCTCATTTTGCTTTCGAACAGATCTCGTTGTCCAGGAGACATAAATGAAACAAAAGTTTGACTGCGGGGGAGACAGATTTTTTTACCTATACTGCAGCCAGCCACCAGGGGGCAGATACACTGCTGAAAGCCTCACCACCAGGGCCGTGTCCGGCTCTCTTGGTCACAAGACGCTGTGTGTCCTTTGAAGTTTCCCTCTACGGCGGCTGTCAATCAAAGAAAACCAGGAAGTAAAACCCTGTTTTTTAAACTCTATACCCAGAGGAAAATTTTACTGCTCAAGGCTTTCTCTTCTAAGTCTCTGGAGCATAGACTGTATAAAATATGGACGTAGTATCCGTGACGTCACCCATCTGTTCCTGAGAGCTGTTTTGAAGCAAATCGACGGCAGCAGCCATATTGGAAATGTGGAACTCAACCAGGCAGAGTGTGACGTATTTTGAGCCTCCTAGCCAATAGCTATGTGTTCCCGACTGGGAGTCACGTCAGTCATGCCCTTATTTGGGCAAAACTTGTAATCTTAATATCTTCTGAACCGTCACGTTAGAAAAAAATTCACCCCCCGTACAGTATGTGCTGATAGAGAGATTAGCTTCATAGGGCCGAGCTGTTTTTTGAACCAGGCTGTAAACATGTTTATTAATGCTGCAAAGATCGTCTTTTTCACACAGCGTGACGTTACCACACATGTGTGCAGGGAATGAAAAACGGAGGAGGGGTTGAGTTGTATTTTATACAGTCTATGGGATGAACAAGCTCCGAGCTCTGACTCCGTGACAGACCGGATATTGTTGTGACGTAACAAAAACACAGAAGTCTGAAACGGCTCCTTTCACACACATTTACAGAAAGGTGGAGAAATCAGAACAGGGGCAGAATGGATTCTTTTCATTCTCGGGGGGTTTGTAGACAGGGACACATATTTCAGGTAGCGAACCATTAAAAAGTCCATTTTGCATGATATGTCACCTTTAAGTCTTGCTTGTGACAGCAGGAAGTTTTCTCGTTTCATTGTGTGTAAACTGTGTGCATTAGACCCAAGATAACAACAGTACTTGTATGAATTTGATGCCTTTACAAAAACAAAATATTCAATCGTTCATTTTCTTAAATATTTTGTGGTGTAGAACAAGTTATGTATTATTGTTGTGAATAAAAATCTCACATGTAGAAAATAAATGCTGTTCAGTGAAGGAGTGGTTTAGCCGTAGGTTTTGGGAACTCTCCATATCACAATCTCTCGAGGGGCTGACCACCCCTAAAGGTCTGACCCTAAAATCACCCCTGGACGGAGCTAATGCCACACTGAACTCTGCTATTTCACCACACAACTCTGATTTATGACACAAACAACTC
Organism: Notolabrus celidotus; assembly: GCF_009762535.1. NCBI lineage: Eukaryota > Metazoa > Chordata > Actinopteri > Labriformes > Labridae > Notolabrus > Notolabrus celidotus. Next base: position 31,744,503 of record NC_048286.1, read on the forward strand.
CAGAGAGTTTTGAGCAAAGAGTGCACAGTGTATACAGATCATCACGGTGTAAATGCATCCAAGCAACATCCACTGCTGGAGCACTGCTGCTGTTGGGAATAAATACTCTGAAGTAGTCCTTTACTCACACCACATGTCTGTGGTGGAGTGTGTTGTAATGTCACACTTGATCCACACGGGGGCAGTGTTTTTTAATGAATACTTCCAAGGATTGATTTTTGAGGAAGAAGCTTCATCATATGAGAGAGCTGAAGATTGAAAATGGTGTTCTCATGTTCTATCTTCCTGTGATACAAAGACATCAGTTCACAGATGTGCCAAATCTGATCCAGCAGACCCAGTCTCAGGTCTACTACCACAGAAGTGATTTGTTAGACCCCACAGCTTGTTCAGTCCTGACACTATCATAGGTCCAGATCTCTATTCCAGTGTTTTTCAACCTTTTTTGAGCCAAGGCACATTTCATACATTAACAAAATCCTGAGTCACACCAGCAACCAAAAGTGTTACAAAATGACACATTTAGTCTCTGAATATATGAATCTATTTATCTGAGAGAGGGACTTTGACTACTTCTTTAACTGCGTCAGGGCAATGCATCTTATTTACAATAGATTTTGCAGGTAGTGTTAATGTCTCTGCCACAATGTGTGGCTACTAAGTAAGTAGTAAGGTTTGAGAGCTCTCACAGTCACCGTTGTAGTTTTTCTCATAAAAGTTGCCTTTTCCACCTCCCATATTACGCTCTTCATTCAGGTTAGAATTTAGTCCAGGGCCCAGTTTGGAGTTTTCATTTTTCCTTTTTGAATATTTATCCATCACTGTTGTACGCCTATGTCTTATCACATACACCTCTTGCACACATCATTAATTCTACTGTCTTAAATTAACAAGGTCATTAGTGTCCTTTATTGCCACCCAGTGGGTGGGGAGCACAGCTCAGTACCTATTTTATACAGTCTATGGTCACTACATGGATGAGGACTGAATTACTCAGCCAGTCACTACACTGCAGGCACAGACGCACTCCATGGCAAATTATTTGCAGTATATGAATAATACTTTTTTGGACTAATTAAGTGAAATTGATTAAGTTCCACGGCACACCTGACGATCTGTCACGGCACACTAGTGTGCCACGGCACAGTGGTTGAAAATCACTGCTCTATTCTGCTTCATAAGAGTCAAACCTGTACTTCATCTTCAGTGCCTGTAGATGTCAGCAACATGACTGTAATGGTAGCAGGCAGTGCTCCACTGTAACAGTGAATATATCAGTCCTGCTCTTGGAGGTGTTGTTGCCTTTGTCAAATCAAAAACAAATTTTAAAATGTTTGAATTTAATAAGTGTCAACAAGGAAATGTTGTTTTCTTTACAAGAGGAGATCAGGCACAGATTCAAACACAGTCCGGACACTCTTAGGACACTAAAGGCGTTTTTTGACCGGAGGAACTTTACACCTGAACTACTGTACGTGCATTTCGACCGGTGGACCCAGGGTCTAAATTTAGTTCAGGGGTAGATAATCTCCCCCCTAAAAAGCCCCTGCTAGAGGGGAAGTACTTTTCAAAGGTCCCTTGGGCTTTTGGGGGGCAGGGCCTGCAATGCTGAACGTGTCTGATTGGTAGATTAACCGCAGTGTTTGTATCCCTCCCTCCGTCCACAATAACATCACACACATCTGTGATTCACTTGATTTCTCTTTCTTTCATTAGTTTTCATTTGTTCTATCTTTTTTGTATGTGTGTGTACTTTTCAAAAGAAGAAGAAGCTGTGATTCTCTTGATTTAGCAGCTTGTAACAGTAGTCTTCTCTCAGCCCCACCGTGAATGCGTCTCTCCCGGTGTTCCGGTTTTAAAAGTGACCCTGTAAACTGGAGACCTTCAGCTGAACGTGTCAGTGTTTGTGGAGTTTACACAGCTGTTGAAACACAGAGGGAGTTCCTGGGAATGCAAACTAGTTTAGTTTTTATTAAGATTTCAAAATATCCTCGTCAGATATTTAATGATCATCTAAAGACGTTTATGAGGGATGCATCCGGCTGAGAGTCTCCAGTTAACAGGGTCGCAGTTTAAACCAAAACACCGGCCGATCTCTGCCACGGCCTTTTGAGTTCAAAAGGATTTTAAAGCCGTGTTGAAACGTCTTTGCTACTCGCGCTTATCTCCTCTCACTTGTTGATTCAGTGAATCCATCTGTGATGAAATATAGCACCATCTAAAACAGAGCCAGCTGAGTCTCTTCATGCTAACAGGCTAACTGTTGTGTTGCTCATAATGATACCTGCCTGTCCGTCTGCTTCTATGGTGTCATCTGTGATGAATGGCATTCCTCTTTGTTTTACTGCCCTCTACTGGTCTGGTGGTGTAGTTACTGGACTGATTTGTACAATCTACCCGGGACTTCAGTCCGCGGTTGAAGTGCAGACAACAATGGGGGCACAGGAACCTTTTAGTTCAGGGTAAAGTAGTTCTGGGGGCTAAAAGACCCCAGAACTCTTGATTGAAATGCACCTTAACGTAGGAGGATTATATTTTATATTCTGCTTTGGTTTTGTGATACTGAGACATGGATTTGCAGAAACTAAATATTTTAACTAGTTCTCCTTAGTCCTGCATATTAAGGATAGCTGAATTATAAACTGGCTTACACGCTAACCTCAAATACTCGTGGGGTAAGTTTCTTAGCTAAAGTAGTTTTTCAACACACAGGTATTTCTATAACTCAGAGGTCACATAGCTAACTAAGTGGTGAGAAGAATGAATGTTTTGAATGATGTAACTGTAACTTAACCAGGCTGACGAGTCTTTCTGCGTGCTGCCGTGAAGAGAGAGGGGACTATAGGTCAAGTTTATTTCTGCACAGACTACAGGCAGGTTTAAAAACAGAAGCTGACAGGTTAACAGGAAGATCCATTCATCAAGTGTGACAAATACAAAAGAGTCTGTCTACACAGATTCAGATCTTTGCGTTGATAGATAGATAGATAGATAGATAGATAGATAGATAGATAGATAGATAGATAGATAGATAGATAGATAGATAGATAGATAGATAATGGATAATTATGCACTTTTAGCATAATTGATCAACATTTTTCTAAACCAATCACACAAATCTCCAAATTAAAAGATATGCAAATTTACCAAATGACATGCATTTAAATGAACATCAAGCACACAAATCTAGGGCGATGAGAGATATGCAAATCAAACATGAAAACAAGGTAGATATGCAAATCAATAATTCAGAATATTCATATGTCAATCAAGTAAAAATAAAAACTAAAGACAGAGAATGGTAAATATGCAAATCAAGCACACAGAATACAACTAAATGAAACCATGTGCACAGTTCTTCATGGATTGAAATATGAATGAATATAGTTTTGTGTGTAAAGGTCCAATATTTTATTAAGACAGGTTATAAAACAACTGGGCTGTACATGTTTTCCTTTCCTTCTTTCATACAATCTTACTTTTTGCAATTCCTGACATTTCTCCTGCTGTTCTCCTTAACCCTCCTGTTACCCTAACATTTACTAACATCTTTTATCCTTGGGGTCAATTTGACCCCAGCAATTTAAACCTCCAGAAACTGATTGTTACCCAGGATTATGTGTCAGGTACTTTATGTTTCTTTGTTGACTATATAACCCTTTTTTAGTCCCAAGGTGCAGGACACAGCGTCACAAGAAGAGCTTTGTTCCTGCTGCTGTTACTGAGCTGAACAAGCAATAGCATTTATTTTCTCACACAGTCAGCCTCCAATTTTATGACTTGAGCCCAGATCGTCTTATCTATTCATGTGATTCTATCGTTTCTATTGGTTCTTTGATGTGTGTTTTAAATGGAACCTTTAGCACTTTTATCATTTTATCATGTCTATTCATTTTTACCATTTTTAGTGTTAGATTGGTTTTAGGATATTTTTGTATGTTTTGCACATTAAGTAGTTGTTTCTGTCTGACATCTGTCTTGTAATTTTGTATTGACCTAACATCTCACTGGCTGCAAAACAAGTTTACCTACGGGTACAAATAAAGTAACCTGAACCTGAACCTAGATAAAATATATTTCAAGCATAAACATAATTTAAAGCATTCAGAAGGACTTTATTTATAATACAGAACATCAAACTGCTGTGAGTCTGTCATGCTCTCATCGGCCCTGCCTTGTTTCTATGTTATCAAAACGTATGACACAGGACTCATCATTGAATGTCTTTAGAGACATGGTGGCTGGAAATATTATATCTCAATCTAAAGGTTGGCGGTCACATGTGGAAGTGTCCTTAGTTATAGTGACCTCAATACCATCCAAAACAACCAAAACAAATGTGTGTAAAATGTTGATATTTCTTCTGTTATACAGCTAAAACAGCCTGGGGTCAAAATGACCCGAAGGAACACTGATGCGTGCATTTTTTTAAAGAGGAAATTGGAACATATCAACATTTTAATTTGACGTTTTCCCAGTTGTCCACATTAAATTAGGAAAAGTCATGAAATATGAAGCCAAAAAAATGATGTTAGTCATTAATTTAGAGGCGTTAAACATTGAACGTGGTCTAATTGACCCCAAGGATAATAGGAGGGTTAAAGGTGCAGACACAAGTCACCTCTCTGTAGACTTCACTCTTAAACCCAGAGGCCTCCTCCACTTCCTGTTTCCGGTCTTTGGTTAACAAGCCTTCATAAGCTGTAGCAGGCTTTGTTGTTTTTTTAGCATCAGATCTGAGGATCCTGATGGTCAGAAATCACCACAGTCCAGTTCTTGACTCCCATGAAGAGGTGTAAAACCTTTGAAGGTGCTGTGGGCTGCGTGCATGTGATGCAGAGTTTTTCTGTGAGACTGAAACTGTTTGCAAAGTAAGACTCTGCAATAGATGACAGTAATCCCCGGGTCAGGGTGAGTTCAAGAAACGAAGACAGGCTAAAGTGAGGAAGGACAGTGCATGCATACTGAGTGTGAGTGTGAGTGTGTGTGTGTGTTAGCATCAGTGATTGACAGAAACAGACTGCTGCAACAGCTGTGTCTCAGCCCAGATACAGTACAAAGGTTACTGCTATTAATACACGTGAAGTTAAACACGTTCTCACAAACATAACGCAGCAGTTTGTATCTAACATCGCTCCTTGCTCACAATTAAGTCATGACTCTTCTGTGACACCAGTTTTTTCTCATCAAACTCTCAGCCTCTCGTGGCAAACAAGTCTCACTTCATCAGAAACCCTGCCGGCCAGCACCAAGACTTTGGACCGAGTCATTGGTTCAACCTTCTGAGTCACCTCAGCAGGAGCAATGTGACACCTTTCAGGGCCCTGGGGGTAACGACAGGGCGAGAACATACACTGTATTTTTATGTGAGTGTGAGGACGTGTGGAGAGGGTGGGTGTCAGTGACAGAGAAGAACTGGAGAGGCTTCAGTATCTACAGACACGGCTCATGAAGGAGGGATATCCTGCTCATTGACTCTTGGATGTTTCTCAGGGGAATTCATTTGCAATCAAGGACATACGGTGCATGATATACAGAAAACAGGAAGGAGGGGACTCATGGAAAACCTGCCACACAAGGTCAGAGAGGACTGAAACTCAGCTCCCCTTCAAGCAGCTGCAAGAAAACCAGTAAGGCGACAGTTACTGGTTTGGTTGCGTTCTTGAAAGTGAGTTTTGCACATCAAGGCTAGCCTCTTCTGACTCAGGAGGATCTGGATTGATGTTTCAGGGTTGAATTTCACCGCCTGCATGTATTTGCAGTCTGTGGAATGCAAGGGTCCAGCTGCCTCCATTCATTCAGTACTCTGTGCTTCACACATGGATGCAGGTCTTCAACCAACGCGCTGATTCAGTTACTCTAACTTCAAATATATAGGTCAGTTTAAGCAGACTGACTGAAACTGGATGCTTGGACTGCATGAACACATGGACTGTTGACAAAAGGAACAGGTAATCCAAAGCATCAGCCCCGGTGTGAAGTGCATTCTGGACAGGATTACAGACTTATCACATGAAGCAGGGAATGCCTCAGTCTTCAGTCTGAGGGGAATACTTTGCACGCTGCAACCGTCCATTCAAACTGAGATCATTTAAGTTCCAGCTAGAAGTCGGTTCTGGGTCCAGATGTTCCTCAACACGATCCTCGTGGTCCTGACGGACCTGGCGGCCCGGTTCCTGGGTAACACTGTGTTCCGGCAGCACTTCCACCTGTGGCTGTCAGCAGTGGTGATGTTCGGTCCCGCACTGAGCCTGTGGGTCTCACAGCACAGCATCTTTGCCAAAAGGAGTCACTTCCTCTATAGGTGAGTCTATTTAAACAAGATCTATTATTATGGCACTGAATTTCCCATGATGCACTTCTGTATTACTGGTTATAGGAGACGCTGTTGACTGCAGCTGGAAAACATGATGGTTCAATTTGTTTCACTCCTCCCCCAGTAAAGATTCCCTGACATGAAACCAGCAACAGGGTCGTGGTTTACATCTCAGCAGATGTGTGTCTAACATGAGTCTGGTCCTGCTGGAGGTTTCTGCCTGTTAAAGGAAGTTTGTCCTTGCCACTGTTACTTGCTAAATGCTGCAAAGTGCTCTGCTCATGGTGGATTAAGATGAGATCAGACTGAGTCCTGTCTGTAAGATGGAACTGGATCTGATCCTGTCTTGATGTTGGGTCTTTGTTAATAATAGAACATAGAGTACGGTCTAGACCTGCTCTGTTTGGAAAGAGTCTGAGGAGAATGTTTGTTGTGATTTGGCGCTCTATAAATAAAGATTGATTGAGACCACAAACTAATATGAAGCTGGTGTTCAGTGGATTCAACAGAGACCTGCTGCAGCTGGAAGTATAAGTAATGGGAGGGAAGCAGGGAAGTTGTTTTCCAGCAGAACAATCAACTAAATAATTCACCCAACTTAATCCTCTTTTTATGCATCACTTATGGTGGTTTCTTTAACCCTCCTATTACCCTTGGGGTCAATTGGACCCCATTCAATGTTTAACATCTCTAAATGAATGACTAACATCATTTTTTTGGCTTCATATTTCATGACTTTTCCTAATTTAATGGGGACAACTGGGAAAACGTCAAATTAAAATGTTGATATGTTCCAATTTCCTGTGAAAAAAATGTATGCATCAGTGTTCCTTGGGGTCAATTTGTATATAACATAAGAAAAATCAACATTTTACACACATTTGTTTTGGTTGTTCTGGATGATATTGAAGTCACTATAACCAAGGACACTTCCACATGTGACTGCAGGAGCTGGGATGGAACCGCCAACCTTTAGATTGAGATATAATATTTCCAGCCACCATGTCTCTAAAGACATTCAATGATGAGTCCTGTGTCATACGTATTGATAACATAGAAACAAGGCAGGGAAGATAATAATAAAGTCCCTCTGAAGGCTTTAAATTGTGTTTATGCTTGACATATATTTTAGTTAAAGGGCTTTTTAGTCAACAAAGAAACATCAAGTACCTGACACATAAACCTGGGGAACAATCAGTTTCTGGAGGTTTAAATTGCTGGGGTCAAATTGACCCCAAGGATAAAAGATGTTAGTAAATTTGAAGGTAACAGGAGGGTTAAACTCTTGATACTAGAAGACAACTAGTCTCGCTTTCAACAAATCAAAACCTTTGAATCTTCAGAAAACATCTCCAGAAGAACCTCAGAGCAGGGATTAGAGGATGGACAGGTTTTGTCCTTGTTATAACCTTTAATACAGTTTATAGATAAGATATGATTTCACTGATCTTCTGTCTCTTTGACTTCTAAAATGTCCACATCTCCGCTCTCCTTTCAGGATGTTCTTGCGCTCCGGTTGGGGCTGGACCTGCATCTTCGTCGGTTCCTTCGTCTTCCTCCTCTCCTTCTCCATCCGTCGCTCCCTCTCCCACTCCATGCGTCACCTCTCTCGGCTCGGGATGGCCGGTGGGCTGTGGCTCGGTTTCTGTAAACTCCTGGACGTCCTGGAGAACGCCACAGGGAGCTGCTATGAGCCTCTACTCAACGGTCCAGAGGTCACCAACGGGCAGCCTCTGTTGGTGCTGCGAGAAGGGGAGAGTAAGGCAGGGTGCCTCAGAGCAGGGATGCTGTGGAGAGGTTACGAAGTCTCGGAGGACGTCTTCCTCCTCTGTCTCTGCTGCCTCCTGCTGGCAGAGGAAATAGCTGTTTTTGGTCCTTATCTGAGCCTGGGCGGGATCTCAGATGCCCCTCTCAGGATCCTCTTCCTGTTTTGCGTTCTCCTGCTCGGCCTCTGGATCTTTCTGTTGCTCTGCCTCTTAGCTTACTTCCCTCAGTTCCCCACTCAGCTGCTAGGGGGCGCTCTTGGGTGTCTGAGCTGGAGAGGACTGTACCAGGGCTGGTACCGCAACGGGCCCAGCTGGTGCTCACCTGGAAGACCTGGATTGGGATTGCTAAACACCAAGGCAAACGGCTGTGAAGCAGAGGGCGCACAACTGAGCCAAGATCACTGCAACTAATGGACAATACCGACTCACATGACACCGTCAGCTGGAGGGGGTTTTGAGGGGAACTTTAAATTGTCTTCTCTTCTGAAAGGACAAGACATACTGCTGCAAATGATTGCAACAAACCATGATGAAGCAAACAAAAACAGTAAGGACAGAAAGAAAGAAACGTATGAAATGACACTTAAAGCTCCTGTGAGGAACTTTCTGTTCAGCGGATTCCGGCCCCCTTGTGGACAAAGTGAAACACCTCATCTCTCTGCTAGATTTGTCCTGTAAATGTTTCCTGATGAAAAATCTCCTCCTGCCTTCATTTAACTGTTGAATGTATTCCTCATTGTGAATATTTGCCAAAGGAAATGTTGTTTCTGCAGCTTGCTGTCAATCATCCGGTGTGACCCCTCCCCCTCACGGCAGAAACAGGAAGTACAAGTACAACACAGGATTTGTCTTCTTGTTGTGGACGTTTGCACTTGTTTGCTTCTTTAGGCATGCAGGCCTGATCATCGTACCTAAAGTCTCTAAAAGTAGTATGGGAGGTAGAACCTTCAGCTATCAGGCCCCTCTCCTTTGGAATCATCTACCAGTCAGGGTCCGGGAGGTAGACACCCTCTCTACTTTTAAGAGTCGGCTTCAAACTTTCCTTTTTGATAAAGCTTATAGTTGGAGCTGGATCAGGCTTGGATCAGCTCTTAGTTATGCTGCTATAGGCTTAGACTGACACACTGGGATCCTGTCTTTCCCTCTCTCTCCTCTCTCTGCCTGTCTCTTACTTTAACTCTTCCTGTCCCATTTAAGTTACTAACCATAGACCTTTCTGGAGTCCCTGAGCTCCCTTGTCTCGTAGGTTTCACTGAGCTGCTGTCGACGTCCTCCTACTGATACGGATGTGCTGGACTCCAGCGGCAACAGCTTCTACCACTCTTCTAATCACTATCACCGCTCCCTCTGTCTCTTATTCTCCTCTGTCCTTCTTTCCAGACCCAACTCGGTCTCAGCAGATGTGTGTCTAACATGAGTCTGGTCCTGCTGGAGGTTTCTGCCTGTTAAAGGGAAGTTTTTCCTCGCCGCTGTAACTAGCTAAATACTGCAAGGTGCAATGCTCATGATGGATTAAGGTGGGGTCAGACTGAGTCTTACCCTGTCTTGAAGTTGGGTCCCTGTTCATAATTTGACATAGAGTGGTCTAGACCTCCTATGTTTGTAATGTTTGTTGTGATTTGGTGCTATACAAAGCTGAAAAGAAGCAGAAGAAGAAGAAGAAGAAGGAAGCCTCACTGTTAGTATCCGTGTGTTTCATAAGCAGCTAGCGACTCCTCACAGGAGCTCTAAACATTAAAGTGTTAAGCAAACTCATCAACAAGATGGATTTACTCTGGAACAGCCGGATGTTCCTCAGTCAGCTCTACAGGTCCCAGTTTTACAGTGTCTCTGCATCAGGTTCGTGTCTCACCCTGTCAGGATTCTATTTCCCATAACTACCTGCTAACCTTTCATTATCCCTCTTATTACCCGGCTACTGACTTAAAATACAAACATGTTGGTAAAAAAAACCTTGATTAAAGATTATTTTATTGATCTAAAATGACTTCTGTTTACAGTTTTGAAAAATAGTCCCAGTGATTCCTCGTCAGTGATCGTTCCATGGTGATGGATTCTTATCTGTCTGTTGCGGTGGATTTAACATGAAACTGTCGCAGGGTGTCTGGGCTCGGCCTTAGAGAGAGGGTCAGGAGCTCTGCTCCTCCGGATCGAGAGGAGCCAGATGAGGTGGTTCGGGCATGTGGTCAGAATGCCTCCTGGACGTCTCCCTGGGGAGGTGTTTCGGGCATGTCCGTCTGGGAGGAGGCCACGGGGAAGACCCAGGACACACTGGTGAGATCAGATCTCGCAGCTGGCCTGGGATCGCCTAGGCATTTTTTGACCAAGGAACACCACCCCGGAATTAGGGACTTTACCCCTGAACTATGTACGTTTCGACCGGAGGAACCAGGGTCTAAATTTAGTTCAGGTGTAGATAATCTCTGAAAAGCCCCTGCTTGGGGGGTAGTACTTTTCAAAGGTCCTGGGACTTTCGGTTGAACGTAACAGTGTTTGTGGAGTTTACACAGCTGTTGAAACACAGAGGGAGTTCCTGGGAATGCAAACTAGTTTATTTTTTTATTAAGATTTCAAAATATTATTTAACATAATTATTTATCTCCATACATCACTGGCCTGATTTGCACAATCTACCCGGGACTTCAGCCTGCGGTCAAAACGAAGACAACAATGGGGGCACAGGAACCTTTTAGTTCAGGGTAAAGTAGTTCTGGGGGCTAAAAGACCCTGGAAATCTTGGTCAAAATGCACCTTTTGGTATCCTCCCAGAAGAGCTGGTGGAAGTGGCCGGGGAGAGGAGTGTCTGGGCTTCCCTGCGGAGACTGCTTCCCCTGCGACCGAGACCGAGATAAGTGGAGGAAGATGGATGGATGGATGGAAAACACCTCAATTTAAAAAACTGACTTACATTTCCAAGACACGCAAAAGAGAAAAACACTTTTCACTTCAAGAAGCCACACGAGCATTTTACAACTAAATTTGTTTTATTGATAAAACGTCTCCAGAAAGAAAATATTTACAAAACATCAGCCATCAGAGAGCAGAACATAAAGCTGCTTTGATATCTGATGGATTAAATCAGCCTCACAGGATTGTTGCATGCAGTTTCACAGCGCTCTGAAGTGTACGTACGCCTCCGTGTATCACACACAGAGAGAGAGGTACAGCTTCTCGTCTGGAGAACAGTGATAAGTTACACAGGTGGTGCTTTAAGGAGCATCTTCTTTCAGTATTGTACCTTCTACCCAGATTATCAGACACATTAAAAACCAGGCGACAGACCCCCTCATGAGGGTTCAACAAGGTAAGAAAGAATAATCTGCACAGACAACATGAGTCTGATGACCGTCCTGGATTGAGAAGAAGAGAAGAACATGGCCAATGACATTTAAGGCAAAGTTTAACATCGTCTTCACAAGAAGATCTCTTTTAAAATCAGGGGCAGGAGTTCATTAGCAAAGTCAGATTTCAGCACGGATCATTTCAGTGAATGAAAACATCATTATCAGCCTGCTGCTGCTGCCCCTCCTGTGTGTCTCTCTGTGCTCAGTCACTCCTCTGATTACTGAACATGTTCAATATTACCATCCTGCTTTACAGGATCTGTGTGTACTGAAGGTATCTGAGGGTAAAAAGTACACCTGTGTGCTCTGAGGCTGAGCCTTTAAATGTGTCAGTATGGTGTTACACCATAGAAGATGATGGGGGGGGGGACACAAACTGTAGAAAATGATAGATTCAAAAGGTGAGATGAGGAGGAGGAGGAGGAGGAGGATAAGTATCAAGAGAGAGAGGGGATGGGGGAGTGAACAGAATCCAGGGGCTCCCAGTGACAGTTCATCATGGCGTCGTAGAGTTCTTCACTGCGCTGCATAAAATCTTTGTTCCACTGCTCCACGTCGCATTCAGGAATCGTCTCTGTGAAACACAACACAGTCATATATGAGCAACACTGCACACTGTTCATCTGAGCACACGAACAAAGACAACACAAAAGACCAACCTGGACAGGAAGTCAGGCACGAGGATCGCATGCAACATCCTCACGGATTTCAAAATAAAACACTGTATAAACGGACTCATGACCGTTTAAAGATCATATACACCGTGTTCCAATTTATTATGCAAGTTGCATTTTTGTGAATATTTAAAAAGGGTGTGTTAGGTATATGGACGTGCTGGACTCCAGCAGCTTCTACTACTCTTCTAATCACTATCACCGCTCCCTCTCTCTCCTATTCTCCTCTATCCCTCTTTCCAGACCCAACTCGGTCTCAGCAGATGTGTGTCTAACATGAGTCTGGTCCTGCTGGAGGTTTCTGCCTGTTAAAGGAAGTTTTTCCTTGCCGCTGTAACTAGCTAGATACTAACTAGGTGCAATGCTCATAGTGGATTAAGGTGGGATCAGATTGAGTCTTACCCTCATCAATCAATCAATCAAGCTTTATTTATATAGCACCTTTCATACAAATAAAATGCAACCTTAAGTGCTTTACAGCGATTGAAAACAAGAAAGAAGCAGAAATGAAACAATGGCAAGACATTTTAGTGGAAGATAATAATAATGATAATAATAAAACTAATAAGAATACAAATTAAAAATAAGAACAACATAAAAATAAAATAAAATAGAGACTACCAAAATAAAATTGTGTAATTAAAATAAGTTAAAGCATCAAAATTAAGAAATAAAAATAGTTAAAATAAATAGATTTAAAAGGTAAGGATAAGAGTTGAAAAATAAAACTAAGGCTGAAAAATATCAATAAAACTGAGTAGATAAGTGAAATTAAATAAATGAATGTCAATATTATAGTAAAAGGTAGGTAATAAAATAGTAAAACCCTACATAAAAGCCAGACTGAATAAATACGTTTTTAGTTTACGTTTAAAAGTCTCAATTTCTCCATCAGCTCGTCTCAGATCCTCCGGCAGGCTGTTCCATAGTTTGGGAGCGTAGTGGCTGAAAGCAGCGTCACCAAATGTTTTAGTTCTGCTCTTAGGAACAGCTAAAAGAGAGGAGCCGGAGGATCTGAGAGACCTACCTGGTTTATACACTAAAAGCATCTCTGAGATGTAGTCTGGTGCGAGGCCATGCAGCGCCTTAAAAAGTAGTAAAATAATTTTAAAATCAATACGAAAAGCAACAGGCAGCCAATGTAAAGATTTTAAAATAGGCGTAATGTGTCCCTGTCTTGGTGTTGATGTTGGGTCTCTGTTCATAATTTGACATAGAGTGGTCTAGACCTGCTCGGTTTGTAAAAGCGTCTTGAGATAATGTTTGTTGTGATTTGGCGCTATACAAATCCCAATAATAGAATACAAAAGCCGTCGGACGGAGCAAATATGCTGCGCAGCCGTAATGCAAACTAGCACGTCCTGTGTAAATATGGAGTAAGAGGCAGATCTCCTCTCTGACATCAGACAACCCTTACCCCTTTTCGACCGAGGCAGTTTCAGGGCCGGTTCGGAGACGGCGCTCAATTGAGAACCGGTGTTTCGACTGGGAGTGAACCAGGAAAGTTATGAAAACCGGTTCCAGAGCGGCTCCATCTCTTTGCTGGTCTAGAACAGCAAACCCCAAACCGCTTATGTCAGAGGTGAGGCGCGAGGGGCGAGGTTGCAGGGTTTAAAAACACAAACCAAACGTGTTTCCGCCATTGTCCTGCAGTGAAAATACAAATACTGAAATACAACCCGGTTCGCGTTGGTCGAAAAGAGGTACCTGAGGCTCTGCTGGGTTCAGATGTGAGAGGTTTGATCACCTGAATGGTAAACTGGCACTTCTGATCAAAGTGATCAAGTAAAGGTTGGAGTCTTAAGAAAGAAGGCAAGTTATCCTGCATGATTATAGTGTGAGAATGAAAAAAAGGCCTCTTTACCTTCTGCATTGTCCTCGTCTGCACCTTCAGTCTCCTCGTGGGTCTGCTGAGGAAACACACACAGGAGAGATTATTTCAGCATCCCTTCAGAAACCCTGATCTCAAACCCTGAGACCAAAAATGTCTCTTTCTATCAGGAAACTAAAAACACAACCTTCATCTGTCAAACTGTAGTGTTCAAACATGACCTTAAGGTTAGTTTGGCAATGCACCGTCATGTTCCAGGTTTAAAACTGAATAAAACAAATACAAAGTCTGTCTTTTCCTCGACAGGTTGATAGCAGTGTGTCAGCAGAGCAGCAAATAATGCTTTCACAGCTTCTTGACGTGACTTAGAAACTCTTGAGGTCACAACCATGTCTGAAACTCTTCCCCTCACCTCCACAGCTGTCGTGTCCGTGGATGTGGGTGGCACCCCCATGGGAGGAGGAGGCATCATGTGGCCCGGTGGGGGGTATCCGTAGGGCCCGTAGTTGTAGTTGTAGCCACTGTTGTAGCCGCTGTTGTAGCCGCTGTTATAGCCGGTGTTGTTGTAGCCGCTGTACTGGTCGTAGCCCCCCCACTGAGGGTAGTAGCCCGCCTGACCCCCGCTGGTGTTGCTGCCGTAGTAATTGGTCTGGGACTGGTTGTAGTTAGCATGGTAGTTCTGACCCTGGCCCCCGTGGTAGTTGCTCATCTTTTGGCTGCAACACAAAACAAACGAGGAAATCAAAAACTGATCCCCATGGGATGATTTAAGATTTAAAACTGATGCAGATTATCAGTCTGGGAGGAAATACAGCAAAATAAAAGAGGTTATAATGTTTCCTTCACTGGTTACAGATGAGTCAGTGGATTTCAGGGTGTGAGAGGGATAAAAAGCCAGAGTACATGTAATCAAAGAATCATACATTGATGTTTTTTAGCTGCAGGCTTTGGTCAAATACTTTTGATTTTCCTTTCAACTCAGTGCAGATTATAAGACGCCCTTATTATTGAAAGTTGCTGAACTGTGAAAGTACATTTAAAGACGTAATATAGTTCTGTCGCGATATTAATCAAAGGAAGGTACCAGGTGGAGATTAATAATGAGGCGTGGAAGGAAATTGTTGGGTCCTGGTGTAGGACATCTAGAGAAGTTAAGACTCGGTTGATTACATATAAAGTAATTCATAGAGGGTACTGGACTCCCTGTAAGATGTAGTAGCATTTCTCAATGAAGTACTGAGAACCAAGTTGATGTGGAGCCCTACGCTTTGCATTTTAGGTATAATAACAGAGGGGGTTAGACTATCACATCACCAGACTCTGTGGTGTAGATTGGCCCTTACCACAGGGTGTAGGATTGTGCTCAGGCCCTGGAAAACTAAAAGTAACATCTCTTCTAATGAGTGGCTGGGAGAAATGATAAAAATAGCCACCTATGAACAACTCATTTTTTAAGCTTAATAGCAGACGGGAGATGTTTTTGGACATATGGGGCCCCTTCATTGATACAATATAATGTTGAATAAATAACTTTTACTGAAATAGGAATGTGTGAGTAATCACAATGCACTGATCCCAGTGATATCAGTGTGAGAAATTTTTATTTTATTTTATTTTTATTTGATTTGATCTTTATTTTATTGAATCTTTATTTTATTTTTTCTCTGTTTTAAGTGATCTTTATTTAACTTTATTTTATTTGATATTTTATTTTTATTTTTTTTTAACTTTATTTTATTTTAATGGATCTTCACTTTATTTTGTTTGATCTTTTATTTTAATTCATATTTATTTTATTTGATCTTTATTTTATATGATCTTTATTTGATCTTTATTTTATTGAATCTTTATTTTATTTTTTCTCTATTTTAAGTGATCTTTATTTAACTTTATTTTATTTGATATTTTTTTTATTTTTTTTTAAAAAAAATTTAACTTTATTTTATTTTAATGGATCTTCACTTTATTTTGTTTGATCTTTTATTTTAAATCATATTTATTTTATTTGATCTTTATTTTATTTTATCTTTATTTTACTGTATTTGATCTTTAGTTTATTTTATTTTATTTGTACTTTATTTTATTTGTACTTTATTTTATTTGATCTTTATTTTATTCACATTTTATATATTATTCCTTCTTCCATCCCCCCATCAGTGTCTCTGAACCCCTGTCCCTACTTTGAGTACCCCTGCTCCTGTGAGTGTCAGGGTGCAGCAGCAGGGTGGAGTTAATGCAAGAGTGTTAAAATAATCTACACTACATGTTTGAGATCATTTCTGAGGACATCAGGCTTTAAACCACACATGATGTTAAGAAGTAGCAGAGCTGACCTGAGAGTTTGGGTCAGCTTGTTGGATTTAACCAGACGAACAGTTGATATTTGACATGTTCCAGTGTGTCTCTTACCTCTTTGCCACAGCCACACTCAGTCTGAGAGGCTTCCCCCCGAGCATCGTACCCTGGCACTCCTCGATCGCCTTCTTCTGCTCGCTCTCCTCCCCAAACTTGACGAAGCCGTAACCTCTGCAGGCCAAACAACAGTTACACCTCCACTCCAGAGAACAATCTGCTGCATACTTGGCATTAAAAATGGCCACTTATAATGAGAAACAGAATATAATGGGTATTATTATGGTAGAACTGAAACTTGTTGTTTTACTTTTAACATGAGGTAGCATCACTTGAATTGTGAGTTGCTCTTGCTTAGCCTATATGGGGAAAACAATAGTTTCAGCGTAAGAAGGTAAGAAAACATTCGTGTTCAGCCTTTTGTCCAAAACAGATGAAGATGACGTCCATCACACTGCTATCTGAATTATCATTACATCAACAGAATCCAGCACACATTCAAAGGATTGAATTCTTCTTACAATAATATGAAAAACAGAACGGTATCAACACGTCGGGTCGGATAATAAAACATGAGCCGTCTATGGAGGACCTCCACGATCCCACGTACCTGGAGTATCCGTACTGGTCGGTGACCACTTTGGCTCCCTTGCAGGAAGGGTACTTTTTGAAAACTTGGTGCAGCTGGAAGTCATCCACCTCAGAGGCCAAGTCGCCCACAAACACTGAGAACTCTGGCCTGACAGGAGAGAAGACTTTCATTAAAACCCACAGTCACTGTCAAACTTTAAAATGAGCCGATCTCTCTGATTGGACCGTTAAGATTTGTTCATATTGAGCTAAAGGTGAAGACGTC
The DNA here is from genome assembly GCF_009762535.1 of Notolabrus celidotus. Lineage (NCBI taxonomy): Eukaryota > Metazoa > Chordata > Actinopteri > Labriformes > Labridae > Notolabrus > Notolabrus celidotus. The sequence continues at coordinate 31,761,642 of NC_048286.1, forward strand.
TGCTGATTAAACCACAGACAGCAGAACATGCAGAAATATAATAATGTTGTTTTGAGCCATTCATACATTTCTTATTCAAACATCCTGATTTTGAGTGAAGAGAGCATGAATACACACCGCTTCACACACTGACAGAGCCCAACTGGAATAAAACAAGAGTACATTTGCAGTCTAACATCTTCATGATAAAAAATGTACACTAATGACATTTCAGCAAGAATTAAGTACACTGTTAAAATGTCCTCAATGACCATTTTACTTGTTTATTAGCTTTTAATTCCTTTGTGATTATTAATACAATGTATTGTATTTATTTATTTATTATTATTATTTAATTGTATTTATTTATTTATTATTATAATTTGATTGTATTTATTTATTATTTTATTGTATTTATTTAATTGTATTTATTTATGTATTATTATTTTTAGAAACTATTGTATTTATTTATGTATAATTATTTTGTATTGTATTAATTTATGTATAATTATTTTGTATTGTATTAATTTATGTTTTATTGTTTTATTTTATTTTATTGTATTTATCTAAGGCTTATTATTATTATTATTATTATTATTATATTTTATTGTTTTTATTTTATTTTAATTTTTCATGTATTGTGATTTTATTTTTTCAGATATTGTATTTATTTATGTATTATTGTTTTTATTTTATTCTATTTATTTATGTATATATATATATATTTTTTGTTACATACTATTGTACTTATTAATGTTTTATTATTATTATTATTTTTTTATTGTATTAATTTATGTTGTTTTTTTTTTTTCCTATGGACATAAGTCATCTGAATAATGTGAAAAATTATATTATGGCATGATGTGCAGTACTTTGTTAATATTGTCTCTTATCATACATTTTCTTGCTCTAAACTGTGGTTCTCAGTCTTACTCTGTCACTGTTCATTTGCTATATTTCTCCTGCATGGACGAACAGCTTGAGAATAACTGATTAGTGTTAGAGCAAGAAGTGAAAGTGGATCATGTCTTACCCTGCCTCTGGCCGCTTGCCGTAGGTGGCATAGTTTAGCTTAAACTTCCGGGGCTGCGCAGAAGGAGAGAAGAAACACGTGTTCAGCTGACATCAAACTCAAGAGACGTGTAGTATAGCACTGATATTGCTGAAAAAAGAGTGGAGTTAATATGGTTGTTATTTGGGTTTACATACCTCCTCCACCACCCAGACCAGCCTTTAGCCATTCCTCAGTTAGTTCCTACCAGAGACTCTATTCACCAGCTTCAAACAAAGTACATTCATGTACACGCAGCCTCTCAGCCACCTTCAGCAGCACGTACAGGCCAGTGGACAGGGGAACCCAGTAGCTTGGCCAGCTCATGGTGCCAACAGCATTTCAAATTCAGTAGCAAGCGGCTAAAGCTCACAACTGTTCACACGGCTGGAGACTCACAACGTGTTTAAGCTGGCTTTACTTTGTTTACACTGACAGGAAGTCGTTTCTAAGAGCTCCACTAAACAGCTGCAGCTGGTTTCTAACGTTTCAGATTCACTGTTAAAGCACATTACTGTTAGCAGTAGCAGCACATACAATCAGACATGTGTGACACTCTGTCGGTGTCTTAATGAGACTCTTTTTCAAAGAAGATTGACTTAAATGATCAATTTTTGAGTTTCTGTTGTAAAAAAAAAAAAAGGAGGACCAAGACTAGTTGAGCTCCACCATCCACATTCAAATCAACAATTAAATACTGCATGATAACAACATAAGTCTAACACTGGGAAAAGAGGAAGGCAGTATTAAATTGTCAAGAGTATAAACGGTATGTAATTAAGTATTTGTGAAGAAATAAAACTTTGCAGCAAAGATGTATGATTTGACAAAAAACTCCAGAAAACTGACCGGGTTTGATCCAGGGACCAGTTTCCCGTTCAGTCTTTGGACACAGCGGTCGACACTTGCTTCGTCTGCCAGCTCCACAAAGCAGTATCCTGCTGAACCCCTGCAGAGGAGGAGAGAGACGTGGGACAGGGGTTAGCACCGAAACAGTCCAGAGCAGAACTAAAGGTCATGCAAATCCAAGGGCCCCGAATGTAATGAATATGTATCTTTAATGAAACCCTATAAAGAGTGTTCAGCCTTCGATCCACCAGCTGCTCTGTATATCCTACCCTGTTATCCTGTGTGTGATGATCTTCACTCCAAAGGGCGATTCCCCCATAGCGCTGAAGGCCTGCTTGATGAAGTTTTCATCCATGTATGGGTCCAACTAAAGAAAGACAGTCCACAAGTTTACATTACATTATCATATTACAGGAGAGCACAAGAGGTAGTCACAGGTTATACACACATGTTGATGTTATTAGTTTTGCTGGTTGGCTCTACGCCAAGAGGGAAAATTACTGATTGATATTTTAGTATTAATATTAGGGGTGTAACGATTCATCTACTACATCGAGGTATTGATTTATATTCCTATGATCCAACTACATCGATCTGTGCTCGGCAAGTCGGCCTTCCGGACGACATATAGATCTAACATCGTTTTAAAAGGTAATAAATCGATTGTATCGATACAATGAAATAACACATTGGATTTAAGCACGGCAGACTTTACATGGATGTGGGTTTTTTTTGCATCTTTAATGATAGAAGACGTTAAACATTACTCAAGTCAGGCTGCCTGTCTGTGACGTCATCGCCACCCGCCATCATAGCAAACATAGCATGGCGGATGGCAGAGGAGAAGCCGGCAAGCAAGAAATGATCAAGCCACCATTGCGGTCCAGTAAGTGGAAACACTTTGGCTTTTGCAAAGACGGAGATGTTCTAAATAAGTCGCTCACTGTTTGTAGGATATGTAAAGGTCAATTAAAGAACCACGGCAACACCACAAATCTATCCAACCACCTACTAAGGCGCCATGGGATTTCACCATAGACTGTATAAAATATGGACGTAGTATCCGTGACGTCACCCGTCTGTTTCTGAAGCGCTGTTTTGAGGCCAATCGTCGGCGGCAGCCATATTGCTGCTGTTGAGCGATTGTGACGTAAAGAGGCGGGCTTTCAGCCTCCTAGCCAACAGCTACAGTGTTCCAGCCTGTCAATCAAGTCAGCTGGGCCTCTCATTGGAAGACTTGTTATCTTAATATCTTTGAAATGACTGTGCTAAGAAAAAAATGTATCAATCGAGAACTGATCTATCCAGACTACACTTGTTTTTTGTACCAGGCTGTAAACATGTTTATTTCTGCTGTAAAGATTGGCTTCTTTGAATGGGTGTGTATGTGGTTTCTGGTACTTCCAGAGCCAGCCTCAAACGGATCCTCAATTAACTGCAGTTTTTAGCACTTCCACATTGGCCTCATATTTTTTATACCGGAGGTTGCCGCTTGGCCAAAACTTGGCTTGGGGGAAAAACATCACGGCAACAATAGGAATCTAGGACTGTCCAGTATCAATGTATTTTTATTCCTTGGCTTTCGACCCTGCATGAGACTCTGCTCCTGTTTTAGTGTTTTATGGTTTGTGTTTATTGTTTTATAATCCTGTGTTTTAATTGTTTTATGCCTGCATTGTTTGTCTATTTATGTACAGCACTCTGTTCCGGCTGTGCTCTTTTTAAAGTGCTTTATAAATAAAGTTGAGTTGAGTATTTATTTCACAGTCACACTGGTTAAATTTTGGGGTAAAAAGTTACTGAATCGATTTCAAGTCACTGAACCGTTTCGGTTCATATCGTTCTAAATGAACCGATATCGCCCTTTAATCGAATCGGCAACCACGAATCGTGAATCGAATCGTTGTTAAAAAGAATCGTTACACCCCTAATTAATATCACAGCAGACACTCCTAGATGTGGAACTAAAGGTTGAGAGAGTCACGAGGACTTCAGCATATCGATACTACAACAAGTATCTGTATCTCTCATGTTGATGTTTAATATGTTACTCTAACATTTCATGGTCACAAACCGAGCTAACTTTATATAACCAAGCTAGCTACCCACAGAGCTAACGTCCCAACACTGAGAGGAAGAGTTCATTCACACATACATCACCCATCCAGAGGCTCGTCTGTCGGTTAAACATCTTCTCTTCCTGGGGAGGGATCACACTCTACAAGGGTTCTGTGATGTTTGAGGAAATGCTGAAATAAAGGGTGAAAGTTCTCCACACGTTCACACTTCACGAAGCTAACCGAGGAGCCTGTTCCGGTTCAAGGGAGTGTGAGGTCACTTCCGGGTATTCTTCTTCTTCTTCTTGGGTTTTTATTGGCGGTTGGCAAACAACTTCTAGGCGCATTACCGCCACCTACTGGTGCGGAGTCAGAATCAGCTTTATTGAGAGGCACCCTACTGCAGGCAAGATGGCGCCGCCACAACATCCACACCGGAAGTCCGTACCGGAAGTCCATACCGGAAGTGATTCTTTAACCCCCTCTCTACCCAATGCCGGATGCTTCGAACTGGAAGTTTCTTCTTCGTGTAGCGTATTGATTGCATTAGTCTGTCGCTGCTAAATCAATTAGCAGAAAGCTAATTGTGATAGAGAGAGTGAGTGAGAGAGATCCCGCTGTGTATGAAGAACAGAATAATGTAGAGTGTTAGTGTGTGTGGGGGGAGGGGATGAGAAGGAAAAGACTGTAAGTAAGAGGGAAAATACACTCAAGCTGTACACAGAGATCTATATTCACCACAAAAACAACAGAGGCTCCCCAGAAATGTGTACTGTACATCTATCATCAGTGGCTGACAGTGGTGCCTCAAGTTGAAATATTTTAGTCCTAATATTTTATGTTGATTTGGAGTTTGTAATAGCAAAAGTGCATTGTTCATTTTCAAGTACAACATTATCAATACAAAAGGGTTAAGACATCATACATATAACATTAAAAGAACATAAAATAAAGTATAATTCTACATTTCAAGTAGGGGTTGGATGGAAAGAAACAGTAGCTATGTATACATTTGCAGTTTTTCTAGTCATTCTAATTGAAGGTTCCAACTTCAATGTTTTCATGGACGCCAAATAAAGTGATCTTGTTAAGACATTGGTGTACATGCATCAAGCATTCAATCTGAATAAAACTGTTTGACAAGCTCAGAGTGTTTACGCCCATCTAATGTCTCAAAATAGAAGGAGAAACCATTCCCTCCGTTTGTTCTTGTGGTTAATGAACACCCCTGTCACTGTGTCATTGTAACGTGTTACAAATTATGTTAAAAAAGAAACAGTCACCACACACCTCTACATTTTCCTCCTCCACTCGCCCCTGCACCATAGATAACATTCTGCTCTTCTCTCGTGACTGTGGATCTACTCTGGATCTGTATTTCATTCATTCATTAATCTATACATGTGATCACATAGGCAGACAGCATGCAAGGTAATTTGGAACAAACACTACAGCAAACTGTACTGAGGTACAGTCAGGCTAACACAACATAAAATAGCATATGACCCAGACAAAACAAGAGAGGCATATGCAGATGTCATCACGGCAGCATCATAATCAGCTTTAAGTATTTCAACACACACTCGGAACAAAAGGCTGTGCATGGCTGAGACGTTAACACTATAACTTAGTGAATCGTGCAGGCTTCTAAGTAACTTCTCAAAACAGTAAATTCTCAACAGCCTATACACTTTTGGAGTCAATCAACTAGTCAATAATACTGATACGATTAAAATGTAAGTGCAAAAAAGTTCATAGAATTACGCGTAAACCTACGTGTTTTTGAAGGCTTTTATTTTTGTAACTTTCGGTATGGACTTCCGGTGTGGGTGTTATTGCAACGTTTTTAGCTTTGTAACTTCCGGTATGGACTTCCGGTATGGACTTCCGGTGTGGATGTTGTGGCGGCGCCATCTTGCCTGCAGTAGGGTACTCTTGGCTTTATTGGCCAGGTGTGCTTGAACACACAAGGAATTTGACTTTGGTAAACTGTGCTCTCTTTGTACAAGGCATAAGAATAAGACATACAAATATAATAACAATAACATCAGCTATAAATACAGAAGAACAACAAATAGGCATGACTTATATGTACAGGCTAAAATAATATGATAAAAGTGCAGTGGTGAGTAGCAGAGGTAGTTTTTACTTTAAAAAAATTGTAATTAAATAATAAAATAAATAGAAATATGGAATTCTGCTTGGAGAATTGTTGCATTGTATATTTACAGAGAGTATTGATCCAACAGGTATGACACTGTTATGGTTTAAATTCCATTTGTAACATTGTATATATCTAAATTGTACTCTAGCTTTATTTATCTATTTCATTATACTTATTTTTATTTTATTTTTTATTTTTATTTTATGTTATTTTGTTTTATTTTTATTTTATTTTAATTTTGTACTTATTTTGTAATTATTTTGTACTTATTGAAACTTCTTTCTTGATTGTACTTATGTCTGGGTTGCTGTAACAACTGAATTCCCCCCGGGGGATCAATAAAGTAATATCTTATCTTATCTTATCTTTAGTGTTCATCAGAGTGACAGCCTGGGGGAAGAAACTGTTCATATGGCGGGTTGTTTTGGCCTATTATGCCTAAACGTTTGACTGAAATGTAATATCCTTTTCAATGCGGGAAACGCAAAACTTTGATGGATCAATTGAATTTAATTGTGTTACTTGAGTTTTCGGTGGCGTTTGAGCCTACTGTATCATTGAGCATATATCAACACCGAGAAAAACAACAAACAAGTGCAAATAAAACCCCGAGGTTCATTTTAAAAGTTGCAGTGTGGACATTCTTTGTTTTGATGATAACAACTCATATTTTTGTAAATAATGAATCCACAAAGTCCAAAACATGAGCTGACAGCCTGTGACTCTACAAAAGATCAGACACTAACTTTGTGGGTGGATGCATATACTTCGGCAATACTGATTTGTCTGCAGAAATATGCATCCACCTGTTAATCAGCTACAGAGACAAAAACAACTCATATTTTCACTGTAAGTATTTTCTCTAAAATCTATTTTATAATCTCAGAAATTTTGATTTTTTTTCTCGAAAATTTACGACTTTAAAAACTCTAAAATTTCGAGTTTGATTTCTCAAAGATTCCAAGAGTACCCTACTGCAGGCAAGATGGCAAGATGGCGCCGCCACAACATCCACACCGACTTTATAAACTCGAATTTATTTCTCGAATTTTTTATTTATATATATATATGATACACCGTCGTAGCCCCTTTCTGTATGTTGATCTCCCAATAAATAAAAAAAAATCTAAAAGATCTATATCATTATTTTTATCCTTACAAACCGGAAATGACGGATACACCAGCGTCTCCTCTACATGATAAGACTGAAAGGTTGTTGTTGTTGTCACGAGCCTATAGATTGCTTCTAAACTGTAGCCCGAGATAATTTATTAGTATTTAAATCAGTTAATCCGGTTAAAACTGGTGTTATCATCTCCTTTAGTTATTGATCCATTAATCTGAAACACAAAAGTCAGGTCCTACCGAGATTTGAACTCGGATCGCTGGATTCAGAGTCCAGAGTGCTAACCATTACACCATAGAACCGCTGTGCAACAACATGGTGCGTTTAAAGACTCAAAGTTAGGATTGGAATTTCTGTCATTGTGAACTCTGAAGTGAAATGTTATTTTATCATTCCTTACTGTCCATAAAGAAAACCAGGTTACACAAATGTCTTATCATCTTAAATGTACATATAGGTAGGTTTTTATTCCTTCTTCACTGAAAGGGACCTTCTCAGAGTCTGACGCTGTAACCATGGAGGCAGAAAACTCCTCTCGGCCCGGGACAACCTTAGACCAGTTAGACTCTATAAACCGGTCTAAGTACGGGACTGATAGTGAAATATGACATCCCCACAGGAGGAAATCTTAAAGTGCGTGTTATCTGGGGATCTAGAAACTCTTCAGGGTCTTTTTGAACGTGAAGACATCAAAGAGGAGACACAGAAAGAGGGTTTGTTCGGGGGAAAGGATGAGGTCGGGAGGAACTCTCTGATGGTGGCCAGCATGTTGGGGAAGACCGCCATCGTCAGAGAGCTGCTTAGGTTGGGAGCTCAGGTCAACGAGCAGACTGAAGGAGGTGAGAGGATTAATAATCACATCATTCAAGATGTGTAAACTAAAAATAACACCAACAATCCTCTACAGTTAGCTCCTCAATGTGACTGAAGCGGTGTGTGAATTTTTAAAAGTCACCAATCCGAACGCTAAATATAAATGTAAATGTTAAATGGTATTGTCACAATATTTGTGATCTTCATATTTAATATTTTTGTGGAAAGTATATTTAAGTTACAATAACTGTTAAATCCAAAGGCTAAATATAAATACAAATGTTAAATATAAATCGAAATGTTAAATCTTTAATCTAAATGCTAAATGTTAAATATAAATGTAAATGTTGAATGCTAAATCAAAATGTTGATTGTTAAATCTAAATTTTAAATCTAAATGTTAAATGTTCTACCTAAATGTTAAATCTAAATGTTAAATGTTCTACCTAAATGTTAAATCTAAATGTTCAATGTTCAGTGTTGATTGTTAATTTTAAATTTTAAATGGTAAATCTAAATGTTAAATTTAAATGTTAAATCCAAATGCTAAATATAAATGTATATGTTAAATGTTAAATATAAATGTAAATGTTAAATGCTAAATAGAAATGTTCAATGTTAAATCTAAATTTTAAATATAAATGTTAAATGTTCTGTCTAAATGTTAAATATAAATGTTAAATGTTCAATGTTAACAATTAATATAAATGTTAAATGCTCAATGTTAACAATTAATATAAATCTAAATGTTAAATATAAAAGTCGATTGTTAATTCTAAATTTTAAATGGTAAATATAAATGTTAAATTTAAATGTTAAATCCAAATGCTAAATATAAATGTATATGTTAAATGTTAAATATAAATGTAAATGTTAAATGCTAAATATAAATGTTGATTGTTAAATCTAAATTTTAAATCTAAATGTTAAATGTTCTGTCTAAATGTTAAATCTAAATGTTAAATGTTCAATGTTAACATTCAATATAAATCTAAATTTTAAATATAAAAGTTGATTGTTAATTCTAAATTTTAAATGCTTAATATAAATGTTCTCTACAATCCTTAATATTTAGCTAACAGACACATTTAGATCTAACATTTATATTCATATTTTACATTTATATTCAACATTTAGTTATATTGAACATTTTACATTTACATTTATATTTATATTTATATTTAACATTGATTGTAACTTAAATATATTTTTCACAACAAAATTAAATGTAAGATCATAAATATTGCTCTCTTTGATAAAAAAAGAAGTTACTTTTAAAAATTCCCACTACGTTTTTATGACATTTTGGAGCTAAATGTGGAGAAATGTTAAAGTTATTTTCAGTGTGCACAACTACACTGTATTCATCATCTCAATGTATGACTGCAGAGTGTCAGTAGAAACAGTAATGATGATATTAAGATGTGGACCCCTCATAGGAGAAGTTCAGATGTATCTCTGTGTTGTGAATCACATGAGAGCCCCTCTGGTTTCCTCAGGAGGATACTCCTCACTGCACCTCGCTGCCTGCTGGAGTCACCTGGACACGGTCAGAGCTCTGCTGGACCTGGGAGCTGACACACAGACAAAGACCTTCAGAGGGGAGAGGCCTGTAGACGTCGCCCGCAGATACTCCAACACTGCCTGTGCTGACTGTCTCATCCTGGCAGGTGGGTGGAGCTGAGATCAGCTTTATCTTTAGAATTGTAAATTGAACCTCCTACTAACAAAGGTGTTTGTATTTACACACAGAAGCTCAACAGGACGTGGTGTCATATGTAGCCTTTGTGAAGGACATCGCCTCTGACCCAGAGAGGAATCTGACTAAAGAGGAGCGGGTAACACTTCTTCACATCAGGAATCAACACAGCAGATCATTTGATAAATTCTCTTTGGGAAGATGCACATTTAATGTTTGATTTAAGACTTAATATTCATGTGGATAAGGAAATACTGGACTCTCAGATGCTGTTTGTTCTCTTCTGTCTGTTCCTGCACAGAAAATCTGCAAGGCTGCATGCTCTGCTAAGTCCGAGTGGATTCAGAGTGTCGTAAACCCAACAGTCTCTGACTTCTCTGCACAAAGGAAAGACATGGAGGAAACTCTGAAGCCTATTCTCAGCAAGCTGTCAGCTGAGTGTGAATAAAGACACTACAGAGATGAGACTTCTGGATTGAATTTGAACTCAAATCTCTTCCCAGTGTGAGAGTCATAAACTCTACATTCAGATCATATCCTTCATTTCTTTGTGGTTTACCCAGAGTACAGCTGGATGCTTCAATCATCTTATTTCTGTTTGTAGAGATGTCTGGAACACCAGCAAGAAAAATCTAACTTAAGAAAATCAGTGTTCAAATAAAGGCACAATGATGTTCACTGAAGATGAAGAATGACCCACAGAGCAGCTTTTTTATTCTATTTTATTTTATCTTTATTTTATTCTATTTTATTGTTATTTTATTCTGTTTTATTTATCTTTACTTTATCTTATTCTATTTTATCTTTTTTATTTTATTTGATCTTTATTTGATCATATTCTATTTTATTTTATCTTTCTTTTTTATTTTATCGTATTCTATTCTATTTTATCTTTATTTAATTTTATCTCTATTTTATCTTATTCTATTTTTTATTTTATTTTATTCTATTTTAGTTGATCTTTCTTTTTTATTATATCTTATTCTATTCTATTTTATCTTTTTTTAATTTTATTGTATTTTATCTTTATTTTTATCTTCTATTTTTTATTTTTTTTATTTTATCTTTTTCTATTTTATTTGATCTTTCTTTTTTATTTTATCTTTCTTTTTTTTCATTCTTTTATTGATCCTTATTTTATTTAATTCTATTTCATTTATCTTTGTTATTTTATTCTATTTTATTTTATCCTATTCTATTTTACTGATTTTTATTTTATTATATTTTATCTTTATTTTATCTTATATTTCATTTATCTTTATTTTATTCTATTTTATTTTAGCTTTATTTTATCTTGTTCTATTTTATTGATCCTTATTTTATTTTATTCTATTATATTTGATCGTTGTTATTTTATTCTATTTCATTTATCTTTACTTTATTTTATTTTATCTTTATTTTATCTTATTCTGTTTTATTGATCCTTGTTATTTTATCTTTATTTTATTCTATTTTATTTGATCGTTATGTTATTGTATTCTACTTTATTCATCTGTATTCACATCTTTTTTCAGTCCTTCTATTAACATTCTGACTTCCTTACATCCTGTTTATAAGAGCTCTGTTATGTAATGACTGAATTTAGATAAATAAAGTATTTCTGATTCTGATTCTGTCGCATCAAGCTCCTCCAGCACCCTTTAGAAAAGTTGAGACTTGACACCGCTTACTGTTGAGAAACAAAATACTTTATACAGCTTTATCACACATGCATTAGACCTCCCCAAACAGACAATGATGTTTAAAGTTACTCTTCCCTTCCCCATGATCTCTCACTCTTATAACAGAAGAGCAGTGCCCATGTCACTGATCCAGTTCATTCAGCACTGGCCTTGCATAGCACAGCGACATCAGCAGGAAGGAACCGTGCTGAGTGCTGTGGTTCACACCTCCATCCTAGGACTACGTTTTCTCGTGCAGATCGAAGGCACTCGGATCATAAAACCAAAAATGAGCACATGAAGGTCTGACCTCCGACACGTGACGGATACTTTGAGTCCCATCAGACACATTTCTTACATCGTGGTTATCAGTTATACAAAAAAGCTGCTGAGATCATCCAAACTGGAACCGTATCATCTTCAGGACATTAACAAGAGCTCACGTTTTGCTGGTATTCTTTTCATTTGACCATCAAGCATGGTTTCACATCAACGGTTGTCAAACACTGTACAACTATCGGACACACCGACGGCAGTCTGCAGAAACACAGGTCGACTGAGCCTGTGATGTTTTCAGCAACATGTTAGAGGAGCAAAGATGAATCAAAAGTCTTAATCATGCAAGTCCATGTACACTGAAACAGTCCGTTGACATGTCCACAACAAGTTGGCGACTTGTTTTTCGTTCGTCGTTCTCTCAGCAGAAGTCAGACGGCGCTGCTTCCACAGAACCTGTAAACCATCCTGACGGGGTGAAGAGAGACTGAACTCTTTACATCTATCTACACGTTGAGGAAGATAAAGAAGGATAGTTTTCATCACACAGGCACACATGTGATGTCTATGACTTTGCTTTTTTCTTCAAAAGACACTCCTTGGAGTTTAATTGCGTGGTATGATTGTGCATGACGTCTGATAACTGGAGAGTACGGGCATCAGATCCACACGAATACCTGAGAGTCGGCTTCAGAGGCCGAAGTGTGTCTCAGGGGAAAGATGACACAATCTGTAAATAGACTTTTCCCTTTAGTCGTTTCATCTTGATTAAATCAGGATGAAAGTATTTCAATTTATAAGATCCCATGGTTGATTTCTACTGAATCAAATTTCGTACAGGCTAACACGGGACTTCCACCAGATCCGTGTCTGGTCCGTCTCAGATCCGCTACAGTCCGGCTCCGTGCTCTCACATCCGTCAACTGGTTGTGTTTTCAGAACGCAGCATGGAGCAGTGACATGTTGTCTTTCTGGTCCTCTGAAAACCTCTGACTTGATGAGTCCAGGTCTGCCTCTGCTCAAAATAACATTTTGTTGTCATAGTTAAGTTAAACGATCTAACAAGTGTTTTATTCTGAAAGTCAACCGGATGTTTTCCTTTTGTTTTGGTGCCTGACTTCCTGTCCCGCTCCATCTGCTCTGTCCAGATTGATGCGTCATGCTCCGGCATCCGGCACCAATAGATGGCTTCCATCTCTGATCCAGCAGGCGGATCCAGTGGGAGTTAACAGATTGACTCGAATAGAAACCCAGTCTATGGTGCCGTGACCATAGACTGTATAAAATATGGACGTAGTATCCGTGACGTCACCCATCTGTTCCTGAGTGCTGTTTTGAAGCAAATCGACGGCGGCAGCCATATTGGAAATGCAGAACTCAACCAGGCAGAGTGTGACGTAAAGGGGCGGAGTTTGAGCCTCCTAGCCAACAGCTATGTGTTCCCGACCAGGAGTCCAGTCAAGTTTTGAACCAGACTGTAAACATGTTTTTTAATGCTGCAAAGATCGTCTTTTTTGAATGGGTGTCTATGTGGTTTCCGGTGTTTCTGCAGCCAGCCTCTAGTGGATTCTCCATGAACTGCAGTTTATAACACTTCTGCATGGGCTTCATAGTTTGAGACCGGAGGTTGCTGCTTGGCCGTGACGGACTGGAGACGGATCGGACCTGGATCTGGTGGAATTCGGACTCTTTTAGAAGATCATCTTTTTGATACCGTTCGTCTTTCCTCTAATAACCTTCAGGTTCAGGTCTGAGCACATCGCCTGGCTCACTGAGTGTGAGCATCTTCAGGTAAAAATGTTGAAATGGGACCTAAACAAGGTCAAACATTTATTTTATTCTTTTCATAAAAACGACATGAAACTCGAAGCCACCTGAGATGAAAGCTTGGACACATCCGATCATGTTAAAAGAGCTGTGGAGTGAGCTGTGGTGTGTTATTGGTGATGGGTTAAACTAAAATGGGTTTGTTGCCCGATGTGACAATAGTCCAGGTCCATGAGAGTCATAGTTTCCTGCGGTGGGAGTCTTCGGTCTCACTGATGACAGGTGGTCGTCTCATGGACTCTGATGATGATGATGATGATACCCTGGCTCTCTGATATACATGTCGTACCTCGTTCTTGTGTTTTCATTGGAAGAACATGTGATGAAGTGGGGACTGAGGATGAAGTCAGTCATGTCAGTCTCTTCAGGATTGAGTCGTGTGGTTAGCTTTGTGCTCCTCAGGTTAATTTTCACAGTGGGTTCATCCTGTCGTCTAGAGATGACGGGGCTCTGGTAGTAGTTCCTCAGTAATCAAAGAGAGCGTGTGTTTGTGTGTATACGCATAATATACCATTCCTCCTAGCTCAAAGAGTGTGTGCATGTCTGAGAGAGTGTGTGTTCAGAGCCATGTTGTCCTGCTCTGTGGCCCCTGACAGGGACAGTGACTCAGGTCCATCTGCAGTGCAGCTGTTCGTTGTCCCTGGATGATGAATTCACGCAGACCCCACAGGTCTGCCACATGTTGCCTGAACCACAACCCGACCCATCGTCCAATGGCTCTGTGTTAAAGTGTCTCAGTGCTTGTCTGGGTCCCAGTTCGGTAATTTCTCCAGTACGGCCTTATGGTCCACACCGACAGTGGCCACCAGTCCTCCTTTGTTCAGCGGTGTTTCAGCGTAGTCGATGACTTCTCCCTTCAGGGTTGTCATTTGGCCTCCTGCAATCATGGGGAGATTTATCAGTTCAGAGCACAAGAGCCAATCACATTTATGCAACAAGATCATCTTTAAAAAAGAAACACAACAAAGAAACTGTGTGTAGCAGAGGATTACACATCAATAGGTGCATTTCAACCAAGAGTTCCGGGGTCTTTTAGCCCCAAGGACTACTTCCCCCTGAATTGTTGTCTGCGTTTCGACCGCGGGCTGAAGTCCCGGGTAGATTGTGCAAATCAGGCCAGTGACGTATGAAGGAAATAAAAAGTAAATGCACTACACCACTAGACCAGTAGAGGGCAGTAAAACAAAGAGGAATGCCATTCATCACAGATGACACCATAGAAGCAGACGGACAGGCAGGTATCATTATGAGCAACACAACAGTTAGCCTGTTAGCATGAAGAGACTCAGCTGGCACTGTTTTAGATGGTGCTATATTTCATCACAGATGGATTCACTGAATCAACACGTGAGAGGAGATAAGCGCGAGTAGGAAAGACGTTTCAACACGGCTTTAAAATCCTTTTGAACTCAAAAAGCCGTGGCAGAGATCGGCCGGTGTTTTGGTTTAAACAGCGACCCTGTTAACTGAGAGAAGACTACTGTTACAAACTGCTAAATCAAGAGAATCACAGCTTCTTCTTTTGAAAAGTACACACACATACAAAACAGATAGAACAAATAAAAACTAATGAAAGAAAGAGAAATCAAGTGAGTCACAGATGGAAAAAACAATGACTGTGAATGTTTTTTGGAAAAATTGAAGAATAAAAAGACAAAAAAAAAAGACAAAAAAAAATGTAAAGAATTTTTTTTTATTTTTTTTATTTGAAAAAAAAAATTTGAAAAAAAAAATTTGAAAAATTTTTTTTTGAAAAAAAAAAATTTGAAAAAAAAAAAATTTGACAAAAAAAAAAAATGAAAACAAAAAAAATTGAAAACAAAATTTGAAAAAAATGTTTTACAAAAAAGTTGACCCTGAGCCTGTCGGAATAATACATTTTCCTCATATTTGAAATTGTGCTCCAAAAGCAGAAAAACATGAAAGAAAGTAAAAATTTTGCTCCTGCAGTTAAAACATGGAAAAAGCAATAAATGAATCAACACGTGAGAGGAGATAAGCGCGAGTAACAAAGACGTTTCAACACGGCTTTAAAATCCTTTTGAACTCAAAAAGCCATGTCAGAGATCGGCCGGTGTTTTGGTTTAAACTGCGACCCTGTTAACTGGAGACTCTCGGCCGGATGCATCCCTCATAAACGTCTTTAGACCATCATTAAATATCTGATGAGGATATTGAATCTTAAAACTCCCTCTGTGTTTCAACAGCTGTGTAAACTCCACAAACACTGACACGTTCAGCTGAAAGTCTCCAGTTTACAGGGTCGCTTTTAAAACCGGAACACCGGGAGAGACGCATTCACGGTGGGCTGAGAGAAGACTACTGTTACAAGCTGCTAAATCAAGAGAATCACAGATGTGTGTGATGTTATTGTGGACAGCGGGTGGAATAAAACACTGAGGTTAATCTACCGATCAGACACGTTCAGCATTGCAGGCCAAAAAATGACAAAAAATAATTGGACAAAAAAAAAATGTAAATTATTTTTTTTATTTTTTTTTTATTTGAAAAAAAAAAATTGACAAAAAAAAAATTTTGAAAAAAAAAAATTTGAAAACAAAAAAAATTGAAAACAAAAAAAATTGAAAACAAAATTTTGAAATTTTTTTTACAAAAAAGTTGACCCGGAGCCTGTCGGAATAATACATTTTCCTCATATTTGAAATTGTGCTCCAAAAGCAGAAAAACATGAAAAAAAGTAAAAATTTTGCTCCTGCAGTTAAAAACATGGAAAAAGCAATAAATGAATCAACATGTGAGAGGAGATAAGCGCGAGTAGCAAAGACGTTTCAACACGGCTTTAAAATCCTTTTGAACTCAAAAAGCCGTGGCACAGATCGGCCGGTGTTTTGGTTTAAACTGCGACCCTGTTAACTGGAGACTCTCGGCCGGATGCATCCCTCATAAACGTCTTTAGACCATCATTAAATATCTGATGAGGATATTGAATCTTAAAACTCCCTCTGTGTTTCAACAGCTGTGTAAACTCCACAAACACTGACACGTTCAGCTGAAGGTCTCCAGTTTACAGGGTCACTTTTAAAACCGGAACACCGGGAGTGACGCATTCACGGTGGGCTGAGAGAAGACTACTGTTACAAGCTGCTAAATCAAGAGAATCACAGATGTGTGTGATGTTATTGTGGACGGCGGGTGGAATAAAAACACTGAGGTTAATTTACCAATCAGACACGTTCAGCATTGCAGGCCAAAAAATGACAAAAAAAAAAATGTAAAGAATTTTTTTTTAATTTTTTGATTTGAAAAAAAAAATTGGAAAAAAAAAATTTTGAAAAAAAAATTTTGAAAAAAAAAAATTTGAAAACAAAAAAAATTGAAAACAAATTTTTTTAATTTTTTTTTACAAAAAAGTTGACCCGGAGCCTGTCGGAATAATACATTTTCCTCATATTTGAAATTGTGCTCCAAAAGCAGAAAAACATGAAAAAAAGTAAAAATTTTGCCAATCTACCAATCAGACACGTTCAGCGTTGCAGGCCCTGCCCCCCGAAAGTCCCGGGACCTTTGAAAAGTACTACCCCCATAGCAGGGGCTTTTTAGGGGGGAGATTATCTACCACTGAACTAAATTTAGACCCTGGGTCCAATGGTTGAAACGCACGTAGTTCCAGGGTAAAGTTCCTCTGGTTGAAAAACGCCTAAGGCAAACAACATCACATGAAAGAACTGGTATTCTGTATTTCTGAGCACTCTTCTCTCATTTTTTCCATAACTGATCAAGTGCTTCATTCATTGTTTCATAATAACTTAAAACCTCCTCACTGATCATTTAACAAAAATAAGACAACATAAAAAAGAGGAATGTTAAAAGAAAAGTAGACAATGGAATATCATGGATGTTTAATTACCCAGTGCTTGCAGTAGTGCTGCACCAGCACAGATGTCCCATTTCTTTATGAAGGTGATGTGGATGTAAACGTCTGCCTGGTCTGTAGCCGTTTCACCTGCAGGCATCTCCAGGAGGGCCAGGACCTTATAACCTGAGTGAGACAGACAGAGAGAGAGCAGGTCAGTGAGGGTGACTCCCTCTGTGAGACACTGAGCTTCAGAGAGCTGCAGCATCGAGGTGATGTCAGCAGATTCTCTTCTTCCTGTGGTAGGGAAGCTTTCTTTTACATTCAGTGGAAGTACTGCTAGATGCTTTGTGTAATGGCTGCAACCGTGACAGTTCGAGCAATGTCTAAAACTGCACTGATAACTGATTTAGATTGAACTTCTATCAAGGCCAGGGAAAAAAGGTCTGATTCGTATCTTTTTTTTTTATCACCATGTGATTTAACCTCACAGGACCGAGGGGTCATTCAGACCATGTGAGCTGGGTGATCACACTTTGTATCATCATGCCTCTCCAAATGAATTTCCAGAAACCAAAAGTGATCAGATCTCACTCTGTATGCAAATAAACACAGAGCTCCATTGGCTTCATAAAAGGCCTGTGTCCACTAACAGTGTATTTTGTGCTGGTAGTGCACATGGGCTCAATTTTAGAGCACTCCTCCCTGACGCTTACAAATGCTGGGTTATGAAAGTTGTCCCACAGACCCTTCCTTTCTGTTGTTGTTAGTTTCTCCTTCAGTCAGACTTCTGCCATCAATATCATCAAACTTGAGATCAGAAGTCCTGCGCCTTCTTGGTTTCCATTGGTCAGTGAAGGAGGAGTGACAACAATGGATCACGGATACTACATCCATTATTAAAACAGTCTGTGGTTAGTGCATAAATGAAAAGAGTTCTCCACCCACCTGCTCCACCTGCTGCTATCACTGTTGTGCTGTTTCCAAAAGCATCCTGGATAAAACTTTTCACTTTTCCAGAGTGTGAACGTGACACGATCACCTTTGGAGGGCTGATACTGTAGGAAGGCCGGGCCCGCATGTTTGACCCCTGACCTACAAACCCCCAGGCTGAGGGAGAGACAGAGAGACACAGAGAAAACAGAGGGAGACAAAGGTAAAGAGGATTAAAAAGGGATAAAGTTGAATATATATATATATATGTTTGGCATGATGTCAACTTCTTAGGCCTGAGACAGCAAAACTCTCCCCCTTAATGCCAATGTGGAAAAGATCTTATGATGCTTTTATGCTAAAACAAACAGATGAACACTCATTTTTTAATTTCACAGCAAAGTGTCTCTGTATGGAGCTTTTTAAGAAAATGCAAAACTGAAATTTTTTTTAACACACACGCACACACACACACCTGTGAACCCAGTGAACGGCTGATGTATCACCCCAATGACTGGTTTGCCATCCACAGCAACGCACACCATTGTGGTCACGTACTTCACCAGATTCTCTGTGGAGGGAGAGAGGGAGAGAGAGAGAGAGAGAGAGAGAGAGAGAGAGAGAGAGAGAGAGAGAGAGAGAGAGAGAGAGAGAGAGAGAGAGGGTCAATAAGAACAGAGTGATTAAGATAACACACAGCCCTGAAGGTAAAGAGAGAGAGGGAGGTGACACAGAGGAGACCGGTGGAAAGACCTTTCTCTTTATAAGTCTACGATGTGTTCGAGAGTTACTCTTACCTTTGCAGATTTGTGCGTATCAACCTTTAAGCTCTGAATTATCATAAATACCAGGTTTAAAAGTGCCTGTAAGGAAACATTGGAGCTCTGGTTTCTGAGTATTAGACGGACACACAGGACAAAGGAAAGTCGGACACACCCTGACAAACAACTAATGTGCATGATGGAAGAAGTAAACATTTGATCTTTAATCAGGCAGAACAAAAAAATGAATAAATAAAGACTTTTAACTCTTTAGGTGTCTCGTGATATCACTGATGGTGCGATAACTTTATGAAGTTCAGGTAACTTCAGCAATAACTCTGCATCCCAATTAAAGATTGAAGTCTAGAGTTGTGTTTGAGACTGCTTGGCCTGGCTTGTTACTTTGCTTTGAGGGTCACACATGCTGAACTGAATTCAACATTTAGAAGTTTTTTTCTACCCTCATTTGTTTCTGTCATTATAAAACAGAACAGGTATTAGACACTGATGTAATCATGTTTAACACCACGCACTACTGAACCAAACTTTAAGGTTGAAAAGAATCAATCAAGATAATATTTCATCATCGCGATCAGAGGGAATCATGAATCGGTGTTAATGACAGCAGCCTGAGTGTCAGCTTTAACCCTTAAAGACCAAGACCATTTTGGGGGGATGGTCAGATTCTCCTGAATTTATTTTGAATATGCTGAATGAGACAAATGTGGTATCAATGGAAAGCTGAGAATGTCTGCTGTAACTGAGTTTTTAAAGCTTGTTGATAGGATTAACGGTTCAGAAGTTATCAAACATTTAAGAGCAAGTAGCCGCCGCAGGCTGTCGAGGTCTTTGAGAGTTAATGCAGAATAAAAGCACCACAGAGTAGTTCTTCAGTTTCTCTGTTAGCGTGATAATTGGACGAGTCAATATTTGTAAAAGCTCAGTTTACTCTGTGTTCACTGAAATGTGAAACTTTCTGGCGAATGTGGAAGACTGCAAACATCAGAGAGAGAGAGAGAGAGAGAGAGAGAGAGAGAGAGAGAGAGAGAGAGAGAGAGAGAGAGAGAGAGAGAGAGAGAGAGAGAGAGAGAGAGAGAGAGAGAGAGAGAGAGAGAGAGACGTGTGTAGAGACGTCACTGGCTGGTGAACAGGAGCTGAACTGGGATGCTCCCGGGTGTGTGCGATCAACCGGATTATTATTAAGATGATGTAGGAAAGGAAAATGTGTGTTAAGTTAACTGTCTGTCAATAATAGCTAAACAAACACACACACACCTAAGAAGACTACAAGTGCAGCAACTGAACCTCCAGGCGTGTGTAAACGTATTTAAACAGAGTTTTTAACTAACTGTTTATGAGTGTAAAGAAAACAGCCTTCTAGTATCAAGCACAGTCATTGTTCTGTGCAGTGCAAGTTAAAGGTGACATATCACGCTTTTTTCATCAATATATATTGGTCTAAGAGGTTCCCAAAACATGTCTTTAAAGTTTATGCTCAAAAAAACACTTTGAAATCAGATTTTGGTCTGCCTGAAAAACCCTCTTCTTCAGTCCTCCTCAGAACACTCTGTTTTCTCTCTGACCACGCCCCCTCAGGAAGTGGATGTGGCCTCGGCTGTCCAGCACGTTGATCTAATGTTTACATGTTGGCTGAATATACACGGCTGCTCAGAGATCGCGTTACTTCAACCCTCTGAATCTGATCCAGAATCTGATCCTGACGGAGAGGCGCCTGCGCCTGAGGACCTTTCTGAACCATTGGTCACAGATTTAGTGTTTCTTGTTGTTTTATTTGTCAGTATGTCGACGTGTGTCTTGGTACACAGCTACAGCTACGACATGTAGCTATGTGGCTATGCTAACTAGCGCTAGCACTTTTCCATGAAAAATAAAAATCATCCACTAGATCTTCAAATCTGCAGACGTGGGGAGTAGAACCGACCTCTGCCAGAAAGGCAGCAGGACCTTTCTGAAGGATTGGTCACAAATTTAGTGTTTCTTGTTGTTTTATTTATCAGTGTGTCGACGTGTGTCTTGGTACACAGCTACAGCTACGAACATGTAGCTATGTGGCTATGCTAACTAGCGCTAGCACTTTTCCATGAGAAATGAAAATCATCCGCTAGATCTTCAAATCTGCAGACGTGGGGAGTAAAACCGACCTTTGTGTTTATTAAGACAGCGTACAACTAGCATGCCTCCCTCCTAAGCTCCTTGTTAGCACACATGTGTGCAGGGAATGAAAAAGAGAGGAGGGGTTGAGTTGTATTTTATACAGTCTATGGGCTGAACAAGCTCCGAGCTCTGACTTCACTTTGTACACCAACATGATTGAACTGAAGTCACACACACACACACACACACCTGTGTATTCCTGTGTAGCATCCAGAGGGTCGATCCACACCGTGACGCTCTCAGGAGGAACCTCTTTACCGCCCTCAATCTTTTCCAATATGTCCGCCGGGATTTCGCGGCTCCAGGTGACTTTATCCACCACGTTGTCGTGCTCCTCGCTGTTCACCTGAGAGACGACACATGCAGACAGAGTTATGAGTTCTTTGCTCAAATGTACTTTGATGCAAATGCAGGACTGACAAGACAGCTACAGCGTTCCTAAAGTTCCAGCTCTAATGTCATATCAAAACCATGATTGTGAGGTTTCCAGTATGCTGTCATGATATGAATGTAATCTTATTATTGTGCAACACATGTGCATGACATCAGTTATTTACTGAGCTCAATATAGTGTTTACAAATGACTGAATCTAAGGAAGAGCGTCTGCAACACTTCAGCCGACATGATACCAAAGTAAACCTGAGAGTTCTCCCTCCCATCAGAAGACCTGGGTGTGGCCCTGAAGTGTTGATTCACCTGAGCAACAACTCCAGAGTGGAAACTAGTTTGAGGACTGAAGTCAGTGTGTGCAGCATGTTTGTTTAGTCACATGACTAACACGGGACTTCCACCAGATCCGTGTCCGGTCCGTCTCCGATGCTCTCTCGTCTGTCAACACCCACTGATTGCGTTTTCTGGAGTCATGTGACCGAAGTTTTCCCGCTGTAATCACTGTATCAAGGATTCTCCTCCTCCTCCTCTCCTCATCCATGTTGTCTCTCTGGTCCTCTGAAAACCTCTGACCTGTTGACTCCAGGCCTGGCTCCGCTCATCATGACGGTTTGTTGTTGTAGTGAAGTGAAATACGATCTGGTGATAACACAGAGGGTTTTATTCTGAAAATCAACCGGATGTTTTCATTTTGTTTTGGTGCCTGACTTCCTGTCCCGTCTCTGATCCGGAGGGCTCCGACCTGCTCGATCAGAGACTCAGCTGGAACGCAATGGAGCAGATCCAGTGGAAGTTAACACATTGACTAGAATAGAAACCTATCAGATCCGGTGCTGTGACGGATCGGAGACAGATCTGGTGGAATTTGGCCGTAAGATACGGCAACACTGAAAGGGAAGAAGTGCAGAGCAAAACATGCCAAGTTAGAGTCCCTAAGTTATTTATATCACCACCTGAGAAGGGCCTCTGCCTTTCACTGAGCCTTTGTAAAGTTTGAAGACTCACACTGTCTCTGTTTGCACAAGCCGCAATGTAGGAGACATCATTTTCATGAAAGGCCTTTTTTTCAGGTAGACCACATCCTCTATGTTGAGCAACTCTCTGGTTTTCAACAAGGATGCAAATGTAGCAAAAAACTGCTGTTCCTGGAGAGTCCACTTGAGGCTGCCTGTAAAAGCCAAGGCTTCCCCACAGGGTCCCACGTTAAAACGCAGGTAAGCTGTACAATCAAGCACTGCAGGTTGGGTCATGTGAGTTCCTCTGCCTGCATGCTCTGAGTGATAAGCCACATAAGCTGCCAAATCAACAACGGCCATGTTGCCTGTTTCTGCCTGTACATCTCTCCAGTGTTAGCTTCTCTACACTGGCTCCCCATAAAATCAAGAATAGAATTTAAAATCTTTCTTTTAACCTACAAAGCCCTTAAAAATCAGGCACCCTCGTATCTTAAAGAACTCATAGTGCCCTATTACCCCTCTAGAACTCTACACTCCCAACATGCAGGCTTGCTAGTTGTACCTAAAATCTCTAAAAGTAGTATGGGAGGTAGAACCTTCAGTTATCAGGCCCCTCTCCTTTGGAATCATCTACCAGTCAGGGTCCGGGAGGCAGACACCCTCTCCACTTTTAAGAGTAGGCTTCAAACTTTCCTTTTTGATAAAGCTTATAGTTAGCGCTGGATCAGGCTTGGACCAGCTTTTGTTATGCTGCTATAGACCTAGACTGCCGGGGGAACTGGCGGACTGACTGGAATCCTAGCTCACCCCTTTCCCCCCAACCCTCCATCACTTACTTTAACTCTCCCTGTCCCATTAAAGTTACTAACCATAGACCTTTCAGGAGTCCCTGAGCTCCTTTGTCATGTAGGCTCCTCTGAGCTGCCGTAGACTTCCTCCTGCTGTGGACGTACTGGACTCCAGCGGCAACAGCTACTACTACTCGTCTCATCATTATCACCTCTCTCTCTTACTCCCCCCATCCCTCTTTCAAGACCCAACTCAGTCGAGGCAGATGGCTGTCTAACATGAGTCTGGTCCTGCTGGAGGTTTCTGCCTGCTAAAAGGAAGTTTTTCCTCACCACTGTAACTAGCTAAATACTGCGATGTGCAATGCTCATGGTGGATTAAAGTGGGGTCAGACTGAGTCTTACCCTGTCTTGAAGTTGGGTCTCTGTTCATAATTTGACATAAAGTGGTCTAGACCTCCTATGTTTGTAAAAGCATCCTGAGATAACGTTTGTTGTGATTTGGTGCTATACAAATAAAGATTGATTGATTGATTGATTCAGCGAGACAATGCCAAACATGCACTGCAGGTACAACATAGTCACACTGTCTCTGTTTGCACTCTGTTTACTATTTCTTAAAACACCTGTACAGACTTTTTGTTTGCAGAGAAGTACCATAAGTTTACAGAGGTGTCACACTGCTATTGTTTTTGCACTTTTAAGGGATGCATTTATTTTAAGGGGGGAAAACTGTCACTAAACTGTGCAGCACAAATAGATCAGAGAGCTGAATCGATCACCTTCATCATGTGTTAGTATTCTGTAACATTACTGGAGTTTGTTCAGCAGCTCGATCCAGTGTGAGTGGGAGGACTTGCCGTGATTTCAGGGAATGTGTTTTTGATGAGGTTGAACATTTTTCGGTGTGACTGCAGGTCTCCGTTCGTCAGAGGCTCGCTCACTCCCTCCCTCGTCTTGCCCTTTGACTTCTCCTGCAGGCCGTTTTCTTCACGGACAGCCTTTACCTAGGACGGAAAAATACTCACATCACACTGAAACCTTTAAGAGCCCCAGATAGACCGAAATACACACTTGGGATGTCTTTCCAAGGATAGGTGAGCACTGTGATGTAGGATGCTGTGATAGCACTGGTCGTGATGAGTGTATTTTACCTCTTTGCCACCTAACACTGCAGCTTCCACTGAGACAGCCAGCAGCTCCCTCATGTCCACGGGTTTCTTTTGACCGCTGAATCAAAGGAACACAACAAATAGAAGTTAGTCTCACAAGCTTTTACATTTCATCACAACTCAGCTGATGAAGTGTTTAAGCTTCATCAGCTGAGGGTTAATGAGTGGGCAAGTTTCAGGACCTAGACTTCATAACAACCTGAATCTTTTAACTGCAGCTTCACAGGAACTTCAGCTGAGTGAACAGATGTTAAATGTCTGCAGAAGATATTCTACAGTCTTCAATAACATACAGACAAAGTTCAGTCTGTGCTTATTATTGAGTATTGAGGTTTGAAGGTGGAAGCTTCATTACTTGAGTCAGCCTCCACAAACATTCAATACATTATAGAAGCCACATGACAAGTCTACACAAGAGGATTAGGGCTGCTGGAATAAAAGATGGAGGGCGGGCGGGCGGGCACAGAAAGATTTGGTGTGTGGTGAAATTATTTTTTTGGGATTCAAGTCAGAATTATGATTTATTTTTTGAGATTTCTGAGAAAATAAAAAAATTTGGAGGGTGGGTGGGAATTTATTTTTAAGTTGAATTTTTCTGGAGTCAGTGTATTTTTCATTATCATCATTATTTTGATGCAATGAAATGGATAAATGACCAGGTCATGATTTTATTTGACCCTTTTCTTTTCCTTTGATTTGTCCATCAATCAATACATCAAGCTTTATCTATATAGCACCTTTCATACAAATCAAATGCAACCCAAAGAGCTTTACAGCGACTGAAAACAAGAAAGAAGTAGAAATAAAAATAATGGCAAGACCTATGGGCAAGACATATTAAAAAACAAAAATTAATTTTAAAATACAGACTAATGCACACCAACAACAATAAAATATGTGTGATTAAATTAAGTTAAAGCGTCAAATTAATATTAAGAATATAAATAGTTAAAATAAATACATTTAAAAAGGATAATAGTAGAAAATTAAATTAAGGCTAAAAATGTCAATGAAACCGAGTAGATAAATTAGAATAAATAAATTAATTAATTAATAAATTAATTGATAAAATAAGATAGAGTTAAAATTAATACAATAATAAAGCAACATTTAAATCAATATAACAGTAGAAAGTAAGTAATTAAATTGTAAAAACCCTACATAAAAGCCAGACTGAATAAATATATGTTTAATATCTCTATCAGCTCCCCTCAGAACCTCAGGCAGGCTGGTTCATAGTTTAGGAAACAAGAAACAAGTTGTTTATTCTTTCTTTCCTGTTTGTTGATTGAAGTAGATACACATTTTTTTCTGTTTTGTGTGTATATGAAATTCTGTAAATATATGAAGGTTGCAAAAAATCAAAAAATAAATAAAATTATAAACCATTAAAAAAAGAACTAAATCTAATATAATAAATATTTACTTTGACTTGTTTGTTTGTTTGTTTGTTTGTTTGTTTGTTTATTCTGTGTTTCCTGTTTGTTAATTGACACAATTGTTCTGTTTTGTGTGTATATGAAATTCTGTGGTAAATAAAACTAGAAATCATTAAAAAAAATACCTCAATATAATATAACACATACTTTTCTCAGAATAAATATTTCCTTTGACTTGTTTGTTTGTTTGTTTATTCTTTATTTACTATTTGTTAATTGAAGCAGATACACATTTTTTTTCTTTTTTGTGTGTATATGAAATTCTGTAAATGTATTAGGGTAGGTTGCACAAAATAAAAAATAAGTAAAATTATAAATATTTTAAAAAAGAACTCAATATAATATAATAAATATTTCCTTTGACTTGTTTGTTTGTTTATTCTTTATTTCCTGTTTGTTGATTGAAGCAGATACACATTTTTTTTCTGTTTTATGTGTATATGAAATTCTGTAATTGTATCAAGGTTACAAAAAAAATAAGTAAAATTATAAATCATTAAAAAAATACCTCAATATAATATAATACATATTTTTCTCAGAATAAATATTTCCTTTGACTTGCTTGTTTGTTTGTTTATTCTTTATTTCCTGGTTGTCGATTGAAGCAGATACACACATTTTTCTGTTTTGTGTGTATATGAAATTGTATGAAGGTTGCAAAAAATAAATAAATAAAATTAGAAATCATTAAAAAAAAGAACTGAATACAATATCATATTTTTTCTCAGAATAATAAAAGAGGAAAAAATAGGAAAAATTAAAACAATAATAAAAAAAAAAAATACACCTTAAATATTTTGTTTTATTCTACTTCCTTACAAATAAAGCCACATTTTGAATCCCCTCATCAAGCAGCCAGTGCTGGACTCAAACAGGGATGATATTGTAGTACAAACAATGAGACATAAGTCAGGTTACACACACACACACACACACACACACACACACACACACACACACACACACACACACACACACACACACACACACACACATATGTATTATTTTACACAGTCTATGGTTACACAGTGTAGAGAGAGACTGACCTGAAAATGAGAGAGGAGTCAGCTCTGAAGGCAGCGAGGCGGCTGGAGATGACCCCGGAGTACAGGTGGTAGATGACCCCGATCCCGAGGAGGCAGAACACCGCCACACCGAGGGGGGAGAGTCGGATCCCCATCGGAGCCATGATATCTGAGGATTTCTGCCTGAAGATCTCTGAGCTCCAAGTTGTTGCAGAATAACGGTGTAGAGTGGATCCTGTGTCGGTGTCAGGTTAGCTGACGTGGCTGTCTCAGCTCACACTCAGCTCATATAAAAACGGTAACCGGTTGTTTCACTGCTTGTATCTGCTCCTCGGTAAACACACCGACTGTCATGAAGCACACAGACACGGATGAACTGTGTCTGTCAGGGGAACCGACGCTACACGGAGATATGTGAGTCAGACAGCCGTTAGAGCATCACTCCTCTCAGCGGGGGAATCCATGGAGTAACCGCCGCTCCGGTCTGTCCGAGGAGACCTCCTGGACTCAGTCCGGGTCAGACTGAGGCTCTGATCGGGGTTAACTCGCTGAAGGAAGCAGAGAACTCTCTGGTGTCGAAGGTGTAGCGGAACAATCGCATCTCTGTTCAGTCATCTTCCCCTCAGTCTGTGACGTTACGTACACAGCAGAGCAGAGGTCATAGGCTGCCTGCTCTACTTCCGGGTTACCTCTGCCTACGTCAGCTCTTCTGATTGGCTGTTCCTGTATTCCTATATTTTGTCCCAGAATTTATATATTATTATATATAATATTTTATACAGTCTATGGTCAACATACAACCTTCCCCTCAAAAGAAGAAAAAAAAGATATAATTGGAAGAAAAAAATATATAATTATTAAAAAAAGGATTGACAGGGATAAGGGTGGTTACATGAACTTTGTTTGCTGACTTCCAAAGGAAATTTAACAACTTAAGGTTCAAGGCTCAAGGTTCAAGGTTTCTTTATTATTATTATTATCCCGGTTCACATCACTGCTATCCAAAGTAACACTAAGAACAACGCTCATTGTTACACATGTTACATGTATTTCACATTCTATTGACCAGGACAGTAAAAACAACCTTCCAAACACTAACATCAAACCACCGAAACACTTCTCCAAATAACTTTGCATTCAAATTAAAACAAAAGTCTCAACATAAACCAAAAAAAATGGGTTTTTTTAAGACTTTCAAATGCCCAAATCTCCAAAAATCATCAGGCGGTGGCCAGACCAGGCGATGCTGACTTTCAGGCAGTGCATCAACGCACATACAGATTTCAATGTGAAAATGTAGAAAATATTAAAGGAATTCTGTTCATACTAAAAATTGTGGGCGTGGCACACTGTCAAGTTTGGAGGTTTTCTTGGCATTCTGCCAAAAACTTGGAACATTTGCACCACCTAAGGCAGTATATACTCTCAGATCTTGCTTTCACATCATGTGGAGGCAAATATCAGGCGGCGGTTTACATGTGGCGGCTGCAGGTGTGTGAGGGCCAGTTCATCACCGCTTGTGGCTTTAATTATTATTATTATCCCTGGGGGGCAATTTGTCTTTCAGTCAGCGGTGACACAAACAAACAGTACAACAAGTCACACCAACATCAAAACATGCAAAACAGTAACAACAGTAACAACATGGGAACAACAGCTATGCAGCATCGTTAAGCAGACTAGCTGCTACCGGTACAAAAGAGTTTCTCTTCCTATTTGTCCTGCTTTTCGGCATCGTGAATCTTCGGCCTGAGGGAAGCTGGCGAAACTCAAGAAAAAGAGGGTGGTACGGGTCAGCCACGATGGACCAGGCCTTGCTAAGGGTCCTGGCTCGGTGGAGGCTTGACATGTCAGGCAGGGGTGTGCCCGCAACCCTGCTGCATATCTTCACTATAGCCTGCAGTCTATTATTATTTTTTAGACTTGTTGACCCGTACCAGGACACTATTGAAAAGGTTAAAAGTGATTCAATAAAACAGGAATAAAACATCTTCATAAAAGTCGTGTCAACATTAAAACCCCTGAGCTTCCGATAAAAGTACATTCTTTGGTGGGCCTTTTTACAAACAGCGTCAACCTGATGCTTAAATATCAGATATTTGTGCCTGTTCACAATGTCCACTTCCACATCCTCAATAAAAACAGAGGAGAAGGCAGTGGGGGTCTTCTTAAAATCTTCTTAAAGCTGGGGTTGGTAATCAGATTTAGATACACTTTTTGTTATACTGGTTAAAATGATCTTTATGTCCCGATGGTAATCAATACATAATGTGTTCTTTAAAAAGAGAGAAAAAAGCTGCTATCTACAGCCGGAGTAAACCTGGGAAAACACCAACCAATCCCTGCCATCAGGGTCCAATTTATGAAACCAATCAAATCCTGTCCTGCCGCTCTGCCCGCCTCCTGTGGGTACATTTCAAAGTCTTTAGACAGCAACCTCCAAAAAGCGAATTATTTTTAATTAACAATAAAATACAATAACTCTGGCCAAAAATAAGGCATGTATGTTTCATATCCAGAGTTTGAATAATAAACAGGATGTCAATTTGCTTTCATAGCAGGGCACTCTTACACAATATGAAAGGATTGGTAACAACCAAAGTCCCAGTGGACCCTGGGAAGTTCAGACCTGAAATAAATGCAAAGTACAGAGCATAGATCAATCACAAAACCTCTGTGGTCACACTAAGTGACCTTCCTGATAATTGTGGACTTTAATGTGCTGAGATCAGAATATAATAATGGTGTGTACTATGTTACATGAGAAGAGAGGAAGCTGTAACTTGAGCTACACTGACCCACATCACTTACATAATGATCCTGGGTCATGTGCTTTGTGAAGTGTTCTTGTTGTTTTGTGCAGCTCTGCCTCCTTCCCTGTGAAACGTGTGAGAGTGTCTGTGTCAGTGGGCGTGTGTCTGAATGGTCCATTCAAGCATAAATGGTTTTAAATCTCATCTGCTGCAGCCTGCTCTGCTGTTCTTCTGCCACTCCCAACAAATCAGCATTACTCTGTGTTCAAACCTTAAGATCTGTGCTGATTATGGAGGCCTGAATCAGAAAATGTCTTAGGTACTTTACATTTTGAAAGACGACTAGGACTAGGAGTCAGAAGTCCCTTTTCCCTCATGTAGGAGCTCAGGTATGAGCATTGTCTTTTTTGGTAGGTTAAATTTCTTTCAGGGAAGATTAGGGTTTATTTAGACAACTTTTGTTTATGGTTTTGACCTTTGCTCACCTCCCCAGTTCATTTAAACTGGTGCTTAAGCTTTGAACTGGACCTGTGCTGTCGGCTTTCTTGGGAGTGGGCAGAGTAGGGGTCGCACATCAGGTAAACATGTCCATTTCCCCCCCCTTTAGTTTTCCCTTATAGGCTGGGGACAAACTTTACCACTGCTCAAACATCCTGCAAGTGGTGAGATGACACCTCTAGCATAAGATTACAAAACAGTGAGGTATAATTTGGATGAAGAGTTGATTCTGTCTGACATTGAAGAAGGAATGATGTGTCTTTGAGGGGCAGTGCACGGGTGTGACACTCTGTTGACAGGTGTAATATTCCTGCATATTTGCCTAAAAAGAGTTGTTAAAAGCTTTTTGTTACTCTAGAGCAGGGGTGTCCAAAGTACGGCCCGGGGGCCAATCGCGGCCCAAGGTCTATTTATTTATGGCCCCAAGTTTCCATCTTAAAACATGTTATTTATAGCACAGAAATGAATCACCTTCTGAATCATCTGTACATTTGCAGTTTCTTTCAAGCGCACAAACAAAACTAAAGTCAATCCAGAAACGTCTCAAAAAGCTTCATATGGACTACCTGTCTAAAGCCAAAGCTCTGGGAATTCTGCAAGACGGCATTAAAAAAGAAACACAAGTACCTCTCAATCTGAACCCTATTTTATAAATAAGAATTGCATTTTCCCATTCCCTTTTGCTGTTTTGGCGGGTTGCCGTTAGCCCTCTTTGGGAAGGGCTTGTGGCACGATGCCTTGTATATGTTTACCTCTTTGCCAGTGTGTGTTTTGCTACTTGAGCGGCATGTGCTATAGGGTGTTGCTGTCTGGTTGTGAGTCTTGATCTGGAGGCTGTCGGGTTATTGTCTTCTTGTCTTGTTTTGTTTGTATCTTGTGGATTGTTTTGGTGTTCTGTCCTTTTCGTCTTTTATCTTCTTTGTCTTGTACTGATGTGTGTTGTTGTTGTTGCTGTTTTCTTGTTGTTGTTTTTATGTCTTTCTAGTTTCTGGTTTTTTTTTTTTGTTGTTGTTGTTGTTGATGTCCACTTTGAAAATTAATAAAAATATATATACAAAAAAAAAAAAAGAAACACAAGAACTCTTAAAGCTGACAGGTTTTCAAACTAATGTTTTTATCATGATGGGAAAATGTTCTTGATGAACACTTAAAGTTCAGAAGACACAAAAGAGGACACAAGACAAGATCAAAATTATGAAATTGTGCAGAAAGGGCAAAATTTGGTGCAGAAAAAATGTTCAGAACGCAGGAAAATAATTATTTAGTTCTGAAAATGTTGTCTGCTGGTCAGAAATGTTTAAAAAAACAACATCAAAAAGAAGTGTGATGAAATCCAGATTGTGATCCTGACAGAAAAATAATGAGACAATATTTTTCCCACATTGCCCAACCTGAAAAACATTTTCCTCCAGAAGAAGATAAAGTTTACGTGGCTTGAAGAGACCTGAGGACTACCTAGTTACTGATTTATTGAGAGAATGTTTAATATAATTGTTATCAAATAGAGATTTCATATATAACCTTTAGGATTCCTAAGTCTCAGTAGGAGCCACTGGCCCTGAGGTATTCTGACAACATCCAATGTGGCCCTCTTTGAAAAAAGTTTGGACACCCCTGCTCTAGAGGGAGGTTAAAATGCCCTAAAGTGAGGACACTTGAGCGTTCAAGTTTGGACATTACAAAAATGAGGAACTTGTGAGTTCAGAAGACCTCTTCATCCTGCTCCCCTGGTCTGCTGAAGGGAAGGATTAAGGCTCCACAACAGACATTGTAAACTGCCTAATATCATCAGTCCTGTTGGAGGGCTGCAGAAATATTCTGTTGTATGATGTTTTGATATTTTGTTTGTATTTCTGTACAGCATTTATGCACATAGGCATGTTATTATATATGTGTTTAAATGTATATGTCTAAAGTTGTTGTGAAAATCAATACAAACAATGTTGGAAGATAAAATATTGCTTGTATTTAAGTGAGCTGTCTAATTAATTTGATATGGAGGACAACACAGCTTCTAATGTTTGTTAAAGAGCTTGTCAGGTTTGAAGAGTTTCACTTTTATTCTTCTCAGGAACACTCTGGAGCAAACTTTGGACTGTCACAACACAAACCATATAAAATAATCATCTCAGTCGTCAGTTTATCAGCTGTGAGTCTTTGATATGTCAGTGATTTCAAGACATTCTTCATCAGTGGTATAAAGATGCTGTAATCAAGAAAGGATCATATTTAATCATGTCTTCTATAGAGAGTCAAAGTATCACTGAGACTCTGTATAAATGTTCTTCTCTGTTGAGCATGTCACAGTGTTTATGTCTGTTTCTGTGTCAAAGAAGCAGCACTGAGATGCAGCTACTTCCTCAGTTTCTCTCCTCCTCTTCACATCTGCAGGCCAACAGAGTGAAAGACATTTCACAGACTTTAGCTCCACACTGTTTTCTGCTCCTCTGCTCCTCGTCTGGGTCACAGATATCTGGGGAAGCCATCCTTCCTTTCCCTGATGTGTCTTCATCTTGACCTCCTCAGCTTCCTCACTTTCCCTCCTCCTCTCCTCCTCCTCCTTGTTGCTCATCTGCCGGCCAGTTGACAGAGATGTGGTACGACTTCAGCTCCTGGTCTGAAACAAAATCAGGGGCGGAGCTCATGAGGTCGTGGCCCCGGAAAGACTTGGGGAAGGCAATGACGTCACGGATACTCGAAGCCCCGACCATGATGGACACGAGGCGGTCCAAACCTTCAAAACCAAAGAGGAGGAACAGGATGTCTCAACAAATATATAGGATCACAATTCTTTATAATGAAGTGTCACATACAAACCCACTGCCTCTGGAACTCGCCAGATAAACAACAACAACCAAATTCAGCACATGATAAATCTGAGAGTAGGCTCTAGCTCTGAGTCTCTGGTCTCTGACTCAACCAAATTGATCCTAATTCAAAGTCAATAAAAGAAACTTGAGTCTCCAGCGATGTGATCACTCAGCATGCAGATTTCAAGCGCAGAGTTCTCCTTACCCAGAGCGATGCCTCCATGTGGGGGTGCTCCTGAATCCAGAGCCTCCAGCAGGTGAGAGAGAAGACTGGGATCCTCCTGCAGCACAAACACGATCAAACAGGTCAGCAGTTCATTCAACCTCGTTCCAGATTTCAGAGAAACACCAGAAAGATGTGAGAGGACTGACTTTGAGGATGTTCTTCAGGATGTGATTCTGCACGGAGGCCTTGTGGATGCGTATGGATCCACCTCCGATCTCACAGCCGTTCAGCACCAGGTCGTAGTGCTGACCGCGCACCTGAGAGCACAGCAGAGATGATGTTCAACTATCCCTCACTACATGAACAAACACTAAGACGAGTGAATCTAACCTTGTGTGGCTCTGTGTAAAGTAACGGTGTGTCCTCTGTGAGAGGAGCAGTGAACGGGTGATGGGCTGACTCCAGCTGCTCCGGGTCTTCTTCTCCGGGCAGGAAGAGAGGAAAGTCCACCACCCACAGGAAGTGAAAGGCCGACGGGTCACGCACTGAAACGCCCCGAGCCTCCAGGAGCTGTGCACACTGCAGGCGAAGAGACCCCAGCAACGGCCGCTGAGAGATGAAGAGACAGAAGAGGAATATGCATGTAGTCATGTTTCAATCTCTTCTTTTCAAACTTTTCATCTTCCTCATTTGAACCTGATGTAAGTCTGAAGTCTCTCACCACAGTCTGAAGGGAACCTGCAGCTATCAGGAGCAGGTCTCCTGGTTTGGCCGCAGTCCTCTGCAGCAGCGCGTCAGTGGCTGAGGGAGACAGCAGCTTTTTAAGAGGCGACTTCAATGACCCGTCTGCTTTGACCAGAACCACACTGAGCTCCTTCAGACGAACACAAGAGAACAGGAGAGACACAAAGAGTTTCATACTACTGCTGATCTTTGAAGAAACCTTATGAAGGATGAGTCTAACATGAAGTGTGTGAATCAGACAGCTCTGACATCTGTGCACACATTCATATCCCCCAGAGGATAAGTTCTTCCAAATCTCCTGACTTTTTTTAAACAGTAAGCTCCAGACACTACCAGAAGGACCAGAGCAGATTATTTTATAAGCATTCAGAGTTCCCAGGAGAGGAATCCTGATGCTCTTTAGGACAGATTCAACTTTCTATTTGGAGTTTGGAGTAAAATGGTGCTAAATCTATCGGTTGTACTTTTTCTTAGTGGTAGTGATTTGGTAGACTTAGGAGGAAAGCTTGTAGTGCTACAGAAGATTGTCTGCACTACAGTCAGCAGAAAGTGCAGACAGTGACAGAACCCTGGCAGGACTCTCGAGACTCTCAAACCTACCTGACCAAACTGAGTCTTTGCTGTCTGCTTCAGGTTTTCCAGATCTCTCCCAGCAAACAGTTTCTGGTGTCAAACAAACAGAAAACAGAGTTTGTTGCACATGTATTGTGATATGAAACACTCAATAGTGCTTCACAAAGTCTGCACAGAATGTTTTCCTTCAACAGAAGTGGTTTTGGTCTTACCGCTCCACTGGGGATACAGACAGCCTGAACGGAGCCTCCTGGTTGGCTGAGAGCTGATCTGAGGAATTCAATCTCTGTAGATAAGAAAACCTCCCTGAGGTCGATCAGCTGGACGGACGGATGGACAGATAAGAGGAAGGTCAGGGTTGAGACAGAGAGAGAGAGAGAAATGTAGTCAGATCAATGTAAGTCAGAGAGTTTATAAGCAGCTCTGTGATATCAGACATCAGGAATCACAAGTTGTAGACTCAGCAGATCAGGAAACCCAAAGAGAGCCAGACTAAGATGAACTTTCTCTCTAAGAAGGAGCCGGGATGTTCGCTGCAGGCTTCAAACAACTCTCAGAAGATGTTTCCCAAACAGTCTCTCAACATCTCACCTTCAG
Source organism: Notolabrus celidotus (assembly GCF_009762535.1). Classification (NCBI taxonomy): domain Eukaryota; kingdom Metazoa; phylum Chordata; class Actinopteri; order Labriformes; family Labridae; genus Notolabrus; species Notolabrus celidotus. Next base: position 31,796,739 of record NC_048286.1, read on the forward strand.
TAACTTGGCCTGAAAGATTTAGGCTGAATCTAAATCTCACTGTTAAACATCTGAGCTAATGTTACCTTCATACTGAACCTGGTATCAGGCTTGTCCACGCCATAGTCCCTCATGGCCTCTTCATACGTCATGCTTTGGAAAGGAACCTCGATGGGACCTTTCTCTGCAGGCCAGGAGAACTGGATCAAACCTTCCACCAGAGACATGATACCTGCCTGGTCCACGAAAGACATCTCAATGTCTACCTAGAAGAGAGAAGCATCAAGAGCACACAACTTAGGACTGTGAACCAGCTGGACTGAAGATTATTTACTGTGATTTGTTCAAGCAACCAACAAAAACTAAAGACAAAAAGAGGCTTGACTGAAAACAGGAGGGATCTGAATACAGTCATGGACGAAAGTATTACCAGAAAATACACCATTTCTCCAAGAAATTGTTGCAATTACAAATGTTTTTGGTAAACACATTTTTATTGCATTTATGTGCATGGGAACAACACAAAAAAAACAGAAGAAAAAAGCCAAAATTTACATAACTTTACACAAAACTCCAAAAATGAGCCGGACAAAATTATTGGCACCCTCAACTTAATGTTTGGTTGCACACCCTTTGGAAAAAATAACTCAAACCAATCTTTGATTATGTCAATTTGTGAAGTTACCTGGGTGAACTCCGGCTGTCGATCAGGTTTGGAGCCTTCATCTCTGTAGCAGCGGGCCATCTGGAAGTACCTGAAACAGTGAAACCAGAGGACAAAGGCTGCTGACCCTTCAATGTGTCTCAGCTCTTTGCTCCAGGCTACAGCAGGGTGGATCAGAACAGTGAAACACTTAACTGCTCTCAGATACAGAGAGGCGTTAGCTGCTGTGTGAACCTCTCCAGAGACACAGACTGTGTTTAAAACAGTTTACTCTTATCTGCCAGTCATCTGCATGTACTCTTTTTGTCCTGACTCTGTAATGCAAAGCTTAGTGTTGTTAAGGGACAATCAGCATGCACTCAGTGACAGGTTGGTCCATCTATTTCATGTCTCTAAACTTTATTTTAATGCCAATGAAACTGAATCTGCTCACTACAAGATTTAATATTCAACATTATTATGAACAAAATAACAGATGGAACATTTTTGATAAACTTTAGTCAGACTACAGCTGCAACAGCGTTTAGATCTCCTTTGTTGAAGATGTAACTCACCTGTCGATACCGGCCACCATCAGCAGCTGTTTAAACTGCTGAGGACTCTGAGGTAGAGAGTAGAACCGACCCGGCTCTCTGGACGGAACCACAAACTCTTTAGCTCCCTGAAATGAAAAGGAAGATCAGCAACATCCAGCTATCATGGATGCATGGATGGATGGATGAATGGATGGATGAATGGATGGATGGATGGATGGATGATACATGGATGGATGGATGGATGGATGGATAGATGAATGCATGCGTGCATGGATGGATAGATGGATGTATGGATGGATGGATAGATTGATGGATTAATGATACGTGGATGGATGGATGGATGGATGGATGGATGGATGGATGGATGGATGGATGGATGGATGGATGGATGATGAATGCATGCATGGATGGATGGATGGATGGATGATGAATTATAAATGCATGCATGGATGGATGGATGATAAATGGATTGTTAGATGGATGGATGGATGGATGGATGGATGGATGGATGGATGGATGGATGGATGGATGGATGGATGGATGGATGGATGGATGAATGATAAAAGCATGGAGTGATGGATGAATGATAAAGGCATGGAGTGATGGATGAATGATAAAGGCATGGAGTGATGGATGAAAGATAAAAGCATGGATGGATGGATGGATGGATGGATGGATGGATGGATGGATGGATGGATGGATGGATGGATGGATGGATGGATGGGTGGATGGATAGATAAATTGGATGAATTCAGTATAACTGAAGTCATGAAAGGATAAAGGACATTCTTACCCCCGGTGTTCTTTTAAACAGAGTTGGAGTTTCTACGTCAACAAAACCTGCAAAGATCAAATGATGAGTTTAGTAACGCCTCAACAAACAGGACTTTACCACAGAGGTGTCATCTCTGGCTCTAGAAAATCTACAGCCAGCTGCTGTCTTGAAAAGGATGAATCTATAGGTAAAGTAATCCGTCTCTCTTACCGTGCACATTACAGAGATATTCTCTCATCTTCATCACCAGCTGAGATCTCAGTCGAAGGTTCTGCTGCATCTGAGAGGACCTCAGGTCCAAGTAACGGTACTGCATCCGCAAAGACTCGGATTTCTGTGTGATGGTACAAAAAACAAACAAACAAACAAACAAACAGAAAAATGTATCATTTATCACTGTGGTCAATACTGGAAATTAAATGAGCATTAGTATTAAACATTCACAACTCACTTTGACAAAGTCTTTGATTTCAAAAGGCAACTTCTGGCTCACGTTGAAAACCTCGACGCTCTCAGCCTGGACTTCTATCTCTCCTGTTGGCATCGCCTGTTGGAGCAGACACAGCAGAGTGAGAAAATAACAACTACTTCATCCACTTAGTCAACATTTCTGCTTTATATTTTGTGGTCTCAGTTTATGGCTTCATGATTCACTCAGCAGAGGGAATCAGGATCAAATATTCCTCCCTATCTCTACAGCTTCTTCATATCTGCCTGGTGTTTATGAGGAGTTAGGATACAGGATGGATTCACTTAGTCCTTCTCTTTATCTTGTATTGTGCAGCTCAATGCTGCCCTCTGCTGGACAACAAAATACATCTTAACTGATTGTTACAAAAAGGCTTTAAGATGTTCATAAACACATGTTCAATGAAATTGATATGATAGAAATATTAAGACTCACTCCATTTGTTTTAAATGATTTCAACACAAATCTGTGTGCTCTAACATCAATAAGGTGGTCTGGTTTAAACAGAGACTTTATTATGAGACCCTAATGAGCACAGACCTTGTTCTCCTGTCCTTCTGGTCGTTGTCTGACTGTTCCCGTCACCTTGATGACTGATTCGGTTGTGAGATCACGCAGAACCGCTTTCAAATCACCGGCAGACTTAAAGCAGAAAGAGAAAGCCTTTAGTTCATACTGAGTGTTTCTGTGCTGGAGGCTGTATTGTGTTATGATGGTAACAGACTTTGTATAAGAGTTTTTGTCATACTTACTTCTTCCTGAGGAATAAGAACTTGAGTCAAGCCGCTGAAATCTCGCAGGATGACGAACAGATCTTGTCTGTTAGAGGTAGAAACACAGTTAAATACTGAGACCTCATGCAAATGTTTATTCTTAGTGAGTTATTAGTAATAACAAATAAAAACCTGAGGTATTGGACCCAGCCGCACAGAGTGACTCTCTCCCCTACATGGTCTGATCTGAGCTCTCCACAGGTGTGACTCCTGAAAGATAGACTGCTGGGACCTGGAAGAGGAACACAACAGAACTGTGTGAACAAATCAGAAATCAATATGAATCAAATTAATACATTTTAAAATCATTCTGCTGTCTGACTGAATAATCCCAATCAACCTGTAATATCAATATATTACTACAGGAAGGTAGCAAAGTTAGCTACAGATGTCTTTATGTCAAAAACTCAAAATCTTACCAAGTGAAATTGTCTCATGTTTAGTCAAAATGTCTTCTCCCACTTGATTTAAGATAAATTTACTTAACAAGTAACATTTGAGCAAGATAGAGGGACTTGTTTTAAGACATCTTAAATATCTTGTTAAGTCAAACAATCTTGAAATGATCTTGTTTTGAGTTTTAATTTAGAAGAAACAAGGTTTATTTAACTTTTCAGACGTTTTTCAAGCTGAGATCTTATTTGTAGAAGACGGATAATCTTGATTTAAGACAAACACTTTACTTGATTTAAGGAAATGACTTTTATTGGAGACTCTATCAGAAAACAGATCCATTGATAAAAGAAAGAAAGAAGTAAGAAAGAAAGGAGTGAGAAAGAAAGAAATAAGTAAGAAAGAAAGGAGGAAGAAAGAAAGAAAGAAAGAAAGGAGAAAGGAAGAAAGAAAGAAAGAAAGGAGAAAGGAAGAAAGAAAGAAAGAAAGAAAGGAGAAAGGAGAAAGGAAGAAAGAAAGAAAGAAAGAAAGGAAGAAGTAAGAAAGAAAGAATAAAAAGAAGAAAGAAAGAAAGAAGTAAGAAAGAAAGAAGAAAGAAAGAAAGTATAAGAAAGAAGAAAGAAAAAGAAAGAAGTAAAAGAAGAAAGAAAGAAAAAAAA